>NW_026881551.1:0-35495 GCF_032173495.1 Musca vetustissima | reverse complement strand
GACTGAGATGAGATTTTACAGCCAATGAAAATACAAAATACCAAATTACAGCTAATTCTGTTGAAAATGTGTCCATAATTCTCAAAATATCAACTTGGGTCAACACACAAAATTTTTGGTATTTTAGGTTATCATTCAATGATAACCCCAAATCACATTCAGTTCGTTTGGAAAATGTGTGCAAAATTCCCAACATACCGAATATTGGGGGTATCGTTATATGGGAGCTAGACCAATATTTGGACCGATATATGACATTTGCAATACCAAACATCCTAGAATCGGTGCTTTATCTTAAATATAGCGATCTCTATAGTGATTTCATGATTGTGGTGTCCCCGATGAATATTTCGAGGTGTTGCAAACGGAACGTCGAATTTATTATAGACTCCACCATATGGTGGTGGGTATATAAAAACAGGGAACATTATAGTGTTTATAAATCAATATAATTTAAATAAATTTAAAAATCAGCTTTACTCCTCTTGGCAATAAAAATTTCATGGAATGATTTTTTTTAATTGTCTTACAAAAGTCTTTGTTCATTTAATTAAAAAATATTGACGGATCATTATCAAAGCAGCCATGCTTTTTCTTTTATTGGTTTATTGGTGTTCGGGTTATAAAAACGACATCTAGACAAAAAACGTTTTTAGTTCATTTCATCCCTAAATATCATCATAAACGGATGATATAAATAAATTTACATACTTTATGCAAAATTGCATAGCTATCATCTAGTGTGGTAATGGTAATACTAAATATTATTAGAATAGAAAGACCCCTGTAAATATGTACGTATAGCTTTCACACCTGGTCTCTGTCCTTCTAGATGCCGTATGCATAGAATGCAAATTTTGTATTTTTTTCACACAATAGTGTTGGTCAATTTGATTTGCTCAATATGATTATTAATTAGCGTTTTCCCCATGTACAATTTTGTGACCTCTAAAGAGACCGGAAAACATATAAAATACTTTTGGTTGACTTCAACAGCCAAATATAGACCGATTTTATTGAAGCACAATAAGTGTCTTCTCTGATCAGAACCCGATATGCAAAATATCGTGACAATTGTTTCACAGCGGTGACCGTTACTTTGTTTACAAATGTTAATGGACAGAGGGATAGACACACACATCTATATCGACTACTTAGTCGAGATATAACGACTCGGACCGACCAGAACCAATATTTCATGGAGTTACAAACTGTTGAAACACAAACACTTATAATACCTTCCAGTATAGGTATTAATTTCTATTTTAAGAAATTTAGATCTCATTATAAACTATAATCAAATTTCCTTATATTTATTTTTAGCACTTTTTTCTGGCACTTTTGTAAAATTTTTAGCACTTTTTAGCATCTTTTTCAACAAAATCTAGCATTTTTTCTCAATCAAGTTTTGGCAACACTGCTCTTGACCGACTAGATGTCAACAAATATTTCTCATATTCAGTAGACGAGGGTTGTACTTGTCCAGATTCTTTTTACCGTAGGTTATGTTGTGATGTTGGGCTTTCAATTGTGGCCTAAAGATCGACTCGAAAACAAAAACACAAAAAATAAGTTTTCGGTCCACTTCATCCCAAAATTATTATCTGATCATCACCGAAAATTATAGGCTGTCGTTGTCGTTGACCATAACGGGAATCTCATGGAAAATTACAAAACGATCAGCGCTATATTTCCGCCCTCTTGTGTGGTAATGGGTTACTAAATAATATATAAATACGTAAGCACCTGTACATATTTAAGTTTAACTCCCACATCCGAGTACATACGACAAAATAATTGGTATCAATTTAGAGGTCAACCACTTCTCTTCGATACACTATCGGATTCTCTGGTCTATATCCTTCAGGAGTAAATATATACGCCATACAATAACATTTTTGTAATTTTTCACACAAAAGTCAGGGCCCATTTGGCCCTACACAACTACCACGAAAAGCACACTTTCGACGGTTCTATATTCTGAGCCTGGGCAATATTTCGTGATATTTGCACCATTTTTACCGATTATACATAAACAACTCCTCTTTCTAAGTTTTGCATATTTTCCAAAATGTTTTTTCTTGAAGTGAATTTTTACGCAATAAAATAAAAATTGGTCACTTTAGGTTTCTGTTGATTTGACCCTCGGTAAATTGACCGATCATCATCTAAACAGCCGCTCTAAGTATTTGGTCAGATCCCCTCCACCTTGTAAATATAATTATTGCCTCTAGAGCGACTAGAAAATCTGACAAAATTAAAGTTTTCAGTTCATTGCACCCCCTGAATGAAATCTGAACTTCAGCGAAAACTATAAGCGTCGTCCTTGACCATAATCGGAACTTCATGTACAATTTCAAAGCGATCAGCGCGAAATTTCCGTCCTCTAATGGAGTAATAGTAATAACATGCACGTAGTCAACTTAACTTAATTACGTATAATTCCCGCATCGAAGTACATACAGCCATATAATTGGTATCAATTTGAAGGTCAACAACTCATCTTGGACAAACTATCAACATCTCGGGTGTATGTCCTTCAGGAGCAAGTATATACGCCCCAGAATAAAAATTTTGTAATTTTTCACACAAAAGTCGGGGTCCATTTGACCCGCTAAATATCGACCGATCTTTATCAAAACAGGCATGCTTTTTCTTAGGCCCGATCCCCTTCTCCATGTAAAATTTCATGATGTTCGGACCATAACTGCGGCCTCTGGAGTGGCCAGAAAAACCGACAAAAATTTAGTATTTGGCCCATTTCATCCCCAAAATATTAACCGATCTTTACCAAAAACAATAGGGGTCTTCATTGGCCAGAACATTAACAATGATTTATAAAAATAACATTAACAATGATTTGGTTTTGATATTCGTTTTGATAATTGAAACGAGTGAACCAAATTTTGGCTACCAGAAAAAGTGGACCTACGCCGATAAATTTTTGCATGGATATTTTGTTCACTTTCTATGTCATATTACAGTCAATTTGATTGGAAAGTGTGGATAAAATATTTAAATTGCCTTAAATCGGGAGGT
This sequence comes from Musca vetustissima, assembly GCF_032173495.1. NCBI lineage: Eukaryota > Metazoa > Arthropoda > Insecta > Diptera > Muscidae > Musca > Musca vetustissima. The sequence continues at coordinate 32,456 of NW_026881551.1, read as the reverse complement.
AGGGATCTATGGGGCCTATATTTAAAAATGGACCCAGAGACCCCAATTTTCCATACCAGTCAATGCCAAATATTGACAGCCTACGTCAGATGGTTCGGCGTTAAAATAGTTTTAGCCCAATATTTGGGTAAGTACTCGAGTATTTACTCTCGTGTTTAAAGTATTATAAATCTATATATTTTGAATCTATTTGATAAAAGAAACCCGGAAATGGGGTGTAAGTAAGTAATAATAACAATAAAGTAAGTACAAACAAATGGGTATTTACACTATTTACCGGGTAATTACCCACTACCTATCTCTGCAAATGTCAGTTAACTTATTGGTATATTCTCCACTTCAAAGATAGATTCTTAAAGTCAAACTACACAACATTAATATGACATACCACACCTTTGAGGCAAAATGCACACCTCAAATGTTACATATTCTTACTTGCGGTTAAGATACCTATGACTTATTTTAATTCAATTACATTTCACAATTGAAAATTCACACACGTGTGTACACATTAAAACCGCATGACTTTTTAGTTGACATTAATATTATCATAAAATATCCTTTGTATATCTGTTGCTACATTATTTTCTACACTTCGCGTTAATTAAATTTACCTGCCTACATCCTTCCCTCGTTATTGTATTTTCAAACATTGCCACAATGCCCGTATTCTAATTGAAATGATTTTCTTTATATAATAAACAACAATGTAACTCACAGGATCTAACATTTTGAAGATTTTTGTTATAACACAGTTTTTATCATTACACATGTTATTTGAAAAATTTCGAAATAACAAAAACAAACACATACGTATGTAAATTTCTGAAGAGAATATAAACATTTCCTCGGAAAGGAAATAAAATTAACATATTACGAAAGGTGGCGATGTTGGAATTTTCAAAAGCGCACTGAATATACCTAGATACTGAATATACATACGCAAAAATCACAAGTTTTGTTTAACTCGAGAACACATTACGATTTAGATACATATTAAAATTTCAAGAATTCCTACCTTCACAATTGTAAATATTTAGTGTAAACATGTGAAAAATTCATTTTAATAAATTGTTGCTAAACAACAAATCAACCAACCTTTTTAATTTAATTTTACTTTGGTGTTAATTGAATAAAGCTGACACTTTTTTGTAAAATCTAATTAGAGTAAAACACTGGAGTACGAAAATAATGTTAGAAAATTAATGTTTGCCTATGAAATTTAAGTCCCTGTAGTCATTAAACACTGTCATATTTTAGAAAAGTTACAATGTCATCTTTTAAAATTCTGTTATCCCTAAGGGAACCCCCCCATTCTCGATTTCAATTTTTCAAGATTTTCAATGGGCTGATAAATCAATACCAATGCTTGTTAACGTTTGTAACTTTGCACATATATATTTGAAAATTTAAAAAAGAAGAAAAATAATTTACAAAAAAATTTTGTTGTTGTTTTGTTGTTGTTTTTTGTAATTAAAGAAAAGTCTTTATTTTTGATGGCGGGCATGATAACTCCACACTGGATCATCGGAATCCGAAAATTCCAACGGTGTTAGAAAGAGCACATGTCTTTCTCTCGCTCTAAAATTAACAAAATGGCAGAGCTTTGAAAAAATATTTTTGGAAAATCGCCGATTTTTTACCAAAAACCAAGTTAAAAAACCAGTAAGGAAAGTAGTAAAGTCGGCCTGGGCCGACTATATTATACCCTTCACCACTTTGGGTACATATGTATCCGAAAATACGTCGCTTTTTGAAGGAATTTTGACATGAAATTGAACGAACTTAAATATCTGATTTTTATATCTTTCTGGAACGTATGCAGAATTTCATTTCATTTGGGCAAGTTTAGAGTCGTTTAGGCACAGTGGGACAGATTTGTGTAAATCGATTTAAAGCAAACTTGACACACGCTATTCGGTATGCTGCACTGTTTAAAATTTAATCTCAATAAACAAGTCGAAATTATATTTGAAGCAAACTTGCCAGAGATTAATTTATACTAATTTCAATACGTTGTGTCAATCGGCTTAGCTGTGGATCTTTAGTGCACAATTTACTTAAAATCGGACGAAAATATATATAGGAGGTGTACACATCATTCCATACTTATTTCAATACGCTATGCCAAAATTCGTGCAAATCGAATGATTTTCAGAGAATGATTTTTAGAGACCATTTACCTAAAATCGGACGAAACTATGTATGGAAGCTATATCTAAATCTGAACCGATTTTCACGAAACTTAGCACACATCATTCTAGACTTAATTTAGTACATTATACCAAAATTCATGCCAATCAAAAGATCAGCAGGGATTTTGGTGCTCCAATTACCTTAAATCGCGCGAAACTATTTATGGAAGCTGTATCTAAATCTGAACCGATTTTCTCGAAACTAAGCACACGTCATTCTAGACGTAATTCAATACGCTATGCCAAAATTCGTGCAAATCAAACGATTTTCAGGGACTTTGGTGCACCATTTACCTAAAATCGGGCGAAACTATATATGGGTGCTATATCTAAATCTGAACCGATTTTCAGGAAACTTAGCACACATCATTCTAGACCTAATTCAGTAGGCTATACCAAATTTCGTGCAAATCGAGATATATAGGGTCTTTGGTACCCCATTTACCTTAAATCGGACGAAAATATATATGGGAGCTATATCTAAATCTGGACCGATTTTTCCCAATTTCAATAGGGTTCGTCCTTGGGCCAAACAAACGAGCTGTGCCAAATTTCATCCAATTCGGATCATAAATGCGACCTGTACTTTGTTTACAATTTAACATGGACAGACAGACGGACAGACGGACGGACGGACGGACTGACGGACATGCATAAATCGACTCAAAAAGTGATTCTATGCATATTCTCAAAAGGAACCATGGGTCTATCTCGATTATTTTTGCCTGTTACAAACATATGCACAAAGACATAATACCCTGTACCACAGTGTGGTGAAGGGTATAATAAGGAAGATCTTTACCGATTGGCTTTATCCTAGTTCATACGATAGCTATACACTCACAGAGAAACGTGTAAAAATGTGGAATCGATTAAGTCATTAGTTTTTGAGTTATCGTGCCCGCCATTCACAAAAGAGAAAAACGCGTTTAAAGTTTGAGAAGCCCTTTAGCCGTCACTTGATGCTGACACAATAAATCGGCTATATCTTCAAGAGTTCTTGCGATTTTCACTTGAAAGTTTGTAGGGACATTCTTGAATTAGTGTAGATTCGAATTAAATGAAAAAAAAAATTTGGCATTTCCAAAAAGGTGGTTTTGATTTTTTCAGTTGTTGTTGATTATTATAAGAAAGTGTCATGAGGATCCATATAAAGTATTTTATAACTGCAGCAGCATTAAATATGCTTCCGAGCCCCATAATATATTCTTCAAAATCACATCACATCTTTAAAACTTGCAATATATAACAGAACTGTGAATACGTAAAGTAATATGGTTTTTAATAAGAGCTGTTATTTTGGTCGCTGTTATACAGGTCGCATTTTTGCTTCGATTTCGATAAAATTTGGCACAGATCACTTATTTGTCCCAAGGGCGAGCCCTATTGAGCAAATCGGTTCAGATTTAGATATAGCTCCCAAATATAGTCCGATTTTAAGTAAATGGTGCACCATACTGTCAATGTTTGTCCGACTGAGACAAAATTTTGCATAGCGTATTGAAATTACAACAGGTTGACGTCCGTGAAGTTTTGTTGATATAGATAAAGACTTAGATATATCTCCAATATATATTTTGCACAGCTGAGGCTATGTTTGTTCTATATTCACGAAATTTAGCAGCGGTTATGGAATTTAGTCTAGAATGATTATTATTAATTGTGAAATTGGTTCAAATTTAAATATAGCTCACATATACTTTCGTCCTATTTTATGTAAATGGTGTACCATAGATTCTATTTTCACGATTTTTATACCCTTCACCACACTGTGGTACAGGGTATTATGTCTTTGTGCATATATTTGTAACAGGCAAAAGGAAACGAGGTAGATAAATGGTTCCTTATGAGAGTATGCATACAATCACTTTTTAAGTCGATTTATGCATGCCCGTCCGTCTGTCGTCTGTCTGTCCATGTTAGATTGTTTAAAAAAATACAGGTCGCATTTATGATGCGAATTGGATGAAATTTGGCACAGGTCACTTTTTTGCCCCAAGGACGAACCCTATTGAAATTGGGAAAAATCGGTTCAGATTTAGATATAACTCCCATATATAGTTTCGTTCGTTTTGAAGTAAATAGTGCACCTAAGTCCCTATATATCGTTCGATGTGCACGAAATTTGGCATAGCGTACTGAATTAAGCCTAGAACGATATGTGTTAAAGTAAATCGGTTCAGGTTTAGATATAGCTCCCATATACATTTTCGTCCGATTTTAGGTAATTAAAGCACCAAAGTCGCTATATATATCTTTCAATTTGCACGAAATTTGGCACACAGCACTTAATTGAGTCTGGAATGATGTGTGCTAAGTTTCCTGAAAATCGGTTCAAATTTAGATATATCTATGGCTCCAAAATATACGTTTTCGTCAGATTTTATGTTAATGGTGCACCAGAGCCCCTATATATTTGCACGAAATTGGGTATTTCGTGAAAATCGATTTAGATATAGATCCCATATATATTTTCATCTGATTTTACGTAAATGGTTCACCGAGGAGCCTACGTCGGTTCCATATACACGAGATAAAATTGTGGACTGCGCTTTGTGCTGCTGCATACCAAATATGCATACATAATTTTGCTAGGTTTTATACAAATGGAACACCACAGAATCTAAGTCTACCCGATTAACATGGAATTTTTCATAGATTTCAGAATGTATATATCTATGTAAATTACACATTTAATTTCGTCTATTTCCAAGGTCTTCTAAATATGATATGTCTGTTTTATCTACAGGATATTGTATATGTTGGTGGTGAAGGGTATCATACATATATGTTTTTCTGATTTTATGCAAATAGAGAAGTCAATGTCTGCTCGCTTTTCATGAAATATTACGTATCGTGTTGAATTGTAGTCTTTTCAGGTTTAAATATAGCTTCCATAGTGCACGACTTACCAAATGGAACCAAGAATAACGTATATTGGATTTTGTGTCGAAATAAATTTTGGATAGCGCACTGTGCTGCAGAATACAAAATGGTGGATGCCACGGTTGCTCAAACACGTCCATTTATATATGTAGCTCCCATACATATTTTGCTCGATTTCATACAAATGATGGAGTATGAGTTTTGTATTTAAAATTGAAGATGTTATTATCCATGTTATATTACCATTTAAACACTTTAAATCATTAATTGATTACGAATTACCGCGCTATGCTATTTTTTTTTATACCCTTCACCACACTGTGGTACAGGGTATTATGTCTTTGTGCATATGTTTGTAACAGGCAAAAGGAAACGAGATAGACACATGGTTCCTTTTGAGAATATGCATAGAATCACTTTCTAAGTCGATTTATGCATGTCCGTCCGTCTGTCTGTCCATGTATTTTTGTGAGCAAAGTACAGGTCGCATTTATGATCCGAATTGGATGAAATTTGGCACAGCTCATTTGTTTGGCCCAAGGACGAACCCTATTGAAATTGGAAAAAATCGGTTCAGATTTAGATATAGCTCCCATATATATATATTTAACCGATTTAATGTAAACGGTCCCTATATATCTTTCGATTTGCACGAAATTTGGTACAGCCTAATCATTTAGGTCTAGAATGATGTCTGCCAAGTTTCGTGAAAATCGGTCAAGATTTAGATATAGCTCCCATATATAGTTTCGTCCGATTTCATGTAAATGGTGCCCCAAAGTCCCTATATATCTTTCGATTTGCACGAAATTTGGCATAACGCACTGAATTGAGCCTAGAATGATGTCTGCCAAGTTTTGAGAAAATCGGTTCAGATTTAGATATAAATCCCATATATAGTTTCGCCCGATTTCATGTAAATGGTGTCCCAAAGTCCCTATATATCTTTCGATTTGCACGAAATTTTGCATATATAGTTTCATATATAAATGGTGCTGAACTAAGCCAAGAGTGTTGTCTGCCAAGGTTTGAGAAAATCGGTTCAGATTTAGATATACCTCCCATATATAGTTTCGTCCGATTTCATGTAAATGGTGCACCCCAAAGTCCCTTTATATCTTTCGATATGCACGAAATTTGGAATATCGTACTGAATTAAGCCTAGAGTGATGTCTGCCAAGTTTCGAGAAAATCGGTCCAGATTTAGTAAATTTAAATGGTGCCATAAAGTCCCTATATGTCTTTCGATTTGTACGAAATTTGGCATAACGTACTGAATTGAGCCTAGAGTGATGTCTGCCAAGTTTCGAGACAATCGTCCGATTTCGTCCGATTTCATGTAAATAGTGCACCAAAGTCACTATATATCTTTCGAAATTTGGCATAACGTAGTGAATTGAGCCTAGAGTGATGTCTGCCTTGTTTCGTGAAAATCGGTCCAGATATAGATATAGCTCCCTTTTATTATAGAATTTGACGCACCAAGGAACCAGTGGACTGATATGAACAAAACGTTCTGAAATTAGTATAACCTAACCTGTGACAAGTTTGTTTGAAATCGCTTAATATTTGGATAGATCTCTCATATGTATTTTCTCCCGATTTCAAGAAAATTGGGCATCAAACTCCTCCGTTAATCAGATTGACATCAAATTTTGCACAACTTACTAAATTGAGCATAGAATTACGTAGTTGCGATTTGTAGAAGTACAGACATAGCCCAACGGATGACCTATTTAGATTTGTTTGAAGTCGATTTACATACTTTATGGATAAATCTAGGTAGATTCATATTTAGATAAATATCACATATTTTATTTCATCCAATTTCATGTTCATAGTCCTGTTTAATATACCCATATTGGTGAAGGGTATCATATAGTCGGCCCCGTCCGACTTTACTACTTTCCTTACTGGTTTAATTTGCAGTTCGTATAATTTCATTAAGGAGGTATCATGCCAAATGGTCGGAAAGGATAATAGAAAAGTTGGAATAAAACCAGTAGCCATATATCTTCAATTGAATATTCATGACTTTGATAAACGTTTCTAGCTAATACAATCTACCTTTCGTGATTTAGGACACACAATTTTCTATTTCAAAAGTAATCTAAGGTTTGTTTTTAATTCTATAAAAATACAAGCTATTTTTATTCTAGACACAATGTCTGCATATTTGCACATTTTCTTCAATGTAATTTACATTTGCCAAATATTAGTAAACTCTATATGTAAATGTGTATTTTAGGAAATTTCTCATGTAGATTTGCAAATCATCTACGTCTTCTCTATATATTTTGTTGTCTTTATATTTCTCATGAATTGAAAATGACTTAGGGTATTATATTTACTATTCTACTTCAATGCCTGAACTGAAAGATAAATTCCAATTAATTTGAATTGACCTTTAACATTTGGAATATAAAAATCAACATTACAGTGTTCAGGTCATCTGACCTCATTAATTTCATATCTTATAATTGCAATGTTAAATGTCATTAATGTAACAATTGTTATTATATGATAACATTAAATTTATTGCGGACGAATTTAATGAATTTAAATGATTTATATCATATTATCCTTAAATTTGTTTGGATCATAGAAATTCCCTTATAAAATATTTCGGCTGGCAACAAAAACCAGACGATTTATATAGGTACTAAAGCTTGCTTTTGGTCCAATATTTATTTGATGTTTGCTCGCCTGCCAACTAAAGATTATTTTGCACTGCTACTGGTTATCTGACAATTCCCACCTAATGTCGTGTCTATCCATGGCACGACGAGAAGAGTACATCAATGGCAAACTAATCAATTGTGGCCGTTAATATTTTAAATGGCGTGATATGAAGACATTCTTGGATACTTCTTATCCCATTAAAATTTGTTTGATCTTGTTGGGTCTCAAACAATTTGGCAATTTAGTTTCGAGGTATCCTGAAACCAAATTTGATGATATTTGGTAAGAATATTTGCTACACAATGCGAACCCAAAATACCATATTATAGGTAATTAGTTTGAACGTAAGAAAACATATCTAACAATGCACAGTTGGGTTTATAGCCTACACAACCCTGTGGTATAGGGTATTCTGGCGATATAAATTAGTCTATTTTTGAATGAATCCTTATCCATAAAGTATTCTAAACCAGTAAGGAAAGTAGTAAAGTCGGACTGGGCCGACGTCGCCTTTTCTAAGTACATTGTACAAAATTGTGAGCCAATCCGCCAAATTTTGGGTAATAAGTGCACAATTTATATTAAATCAGCCGAAACTATATTTGGGAGCTATATGTAAATCTAAACCAATTTTCACGAAACTTAGAACACGTCATTCTAGACTCAATTCAGTACGCTATGCCAAATTTCGTACAAATCGTAATATATAGGGACTTTAGCGCACTATTTATATAAAATCGGACGAAAATATATATGGGAGCTATATTGGAATCTGAAACGATTTTTCGCAATTTTAATAGGGGTTTTCTTGTGCCAAATTAATGGACAAATTTCATCCAATTCGGATCATTAATGCGACCTGCACTTTGTTTACAATTTAACAAAGACAGACAGACGGGCAGACCGACGGACAGACATGTATAAGTGATTCTATGCATATTATCAACGGAAACCATGGGTCTATCTCGTTTCCTTTTGCCCGTTACAAACATATGCAAAAACACTTAATACCATGTACCACCGTGAGGTGAAGGGTATAAAAAGTACAGATAACCGCAATGAAATGAAATTTGAACCAAGGACGAATCCTAGTGAAATTTGGAAAAATCGGTTCATTTTTACCTCAACTTATGTGGCCGTAGTTCTTGCCAGAGAGCCAGACCTGCTAAAGTGGACGAAAAAATAAAATACTATTGCCAGCGGATGGAAATTTTACCCGAGTAGTGAGTCAGACTGCCACCCAATAGGCATATAAAGGAAAACATTCGGTTTTGGCGAGATAAAGCCCACCCCTCCACGATATTCCTTACATCTTCCTTACCAGTAATTACCGGAATAGCCCTATCCTTATCCACCTGTTTTAATTTACGTTTAGTTACTTTATTACCTTTATTACTTTTAGCTTTAATACACACCTCGCCTCTGTCCGATATAATCGGATATTGGAAGCACTCACTCAGTCAGCCCCGTTCTAATTTCCTCCCACAAATAAACTGTATTCGTTTATTTCACCGAAATATAAAAAAATAACAATGACTATATTCTAGGCGAATATAATTTAACATAAATCTTTAAATATTATGTGATGTTTACTTACCTCTAACATGAACATTAAAATAAGCTGCAATTTTTGAAACGGTTATATAATAGCAAAACTCCCGGGTACTTGTGATTTAGCGAGACCATGGCAACTTCATGAAAAATGCCATTGCATTGGTTAAAGACGGGACAACAAAAGAAAACATGGTTGCAGAAAATATCGTTCAGGGGGAATGATGTAGAAAATTTGTTCGAGTGAACACACAAGTAGAGTGTGACACCAACCATGTTAGATGTTAAAATTAAAGTATGAAAATATCGCAAACATTATTATAACGAATTAAATGTTTCAACGAGAACAGTCTTGCAGGAACTATATGCTTAGAGTACACTAAAGTACGAAGTCATGCAGATGACTACACTCCAATTAGCAAGGAGTGCAATTTTAGTGATGTCGCATAAAGTCAATAGTATAATTTTCAACATAATTGATTCGACATGTCAATCCTGAACTTCATATACAAATCTAAGAGCAGGGTTATCCATCCATATCCGGAAATACTTTTATGATATCCAAATATCCCCTTTAATTATTTTTGCACGCCACCAACATCAAGCGCTAGACTCTTAATCACGACACACTTATTTCACTGAGGGCGCTTCATATGAGCGATATGTTAAAACTTGGACATACATTGAAATCCGGAAATAAGGCCCCCCTATATAGGGCTGTGGTAAAACATGGGCCTGCGTTCATCATTTCCTTATTTATATATGTAAGCCGCTAAAACCCCGAAATGCTAGATTACAACCATTTCAGTGGCAGAATACGCTTAATATATTTGGAGGTATTGTTATATTGAAGCGTGGCCAAAACGTGGACCGATATACCCCATTTATAACACCAAACATCATAGGTGTAATCTAATTTTCTCACATAAACTTTTTTTTCGAATTCCGTCCTTAAGTCTCTTATAAAGAGTATATTCTATGTTCATTAACTCCACAAAGCACAAATGTATTATTTCTTGGTTCAAAAAAATAATCGACAATATCATTTACACTTAAATTGATTTCAAATTCAATTTTCTTTTCATACCCAAATACTGTATTCACTCATCAACACCACGAATATTTCGCTTCTTTCATTTTTCAGTTTCCTCCCCTCCTCATTAAATAACGATTGAATTTCAACATGTTGTCAGTGTATAGAGAGGAGCAACATTTTTGAAAACATTCCAAAAATAAAACAATGAATCCCAAAAACCATTATCGATGATATGCGGGTCTTAAAAGGATTTCCGCTTCCTTGCTAACGCATTCATATCGAAATCCCACACCTATTCGTGGTGGCAGCCACAAATTTAATTAAGTGGATTTTCTTAAAAGGTTCTTTGCGAATGAAGTCTTTGGAACACTATTGAATAGTGAATTACCGGTGTGATGTTGATGCCATCGTCTCTGCCTCACTCACTCGTCGATGAGATGAAATTTGCGATATTAATTTCAAAAATTGTAATCATTGTTCTCCGTAATGAAAATAGGTTATGTGTTGTCACATGTTTGAGATACTTAACTGAAAACCATACTTATGGAGAACACAAAATTCAAAATGCAAAAGTGTATAAAGGAGAACAGAATTTGTATACCATAAACCATAAGATGGTGGGTTTATTATAAGCAACGCTGATTAATACATAATACTAAGTCGATTTAGGAATGCCCATTCGACCACCGTGGATGCATCCACATGACGCAAATACGATTTATTTAGGTATATAATCTGCATTTATGTTTTATACCCTACTCCACACTGTGTAACAGAGTATTATGTCTTATGGTTGTAACATGCAAAAGGAAACCAGTTAGACCCAATTTTGAGAATACAATCACGGTCTGAGTAGATCATTTATTGCCATTTTATGTCTTTGACATGTGTATGGATTAGTTAAAATAGTTTCATATATTAATATATATTTACTATTTAATACATGTTTTTGAACCCGATTTCTTTTGTTTAAGGGGACCCAACCCATTCTCGGTTTCAAAAAAAAAATCATTTTTTATTTTGATTTTATTTATTTTATTCATTTTATTTTATTTATTTTTATATAAATCTTCAAGTGAAAATCTTAACAGTTTTTGAAGATATAGCCGATTTATTGTGTTAGCATGAGGTGACAGCAAGAGGCCTATCAAACTTTAAACGCGTTTTCCTCCAAACAGCGTTTTTGCGAATGGCGGGCACGATAACTCAAAAACTAATAACCCAATTGATTTCAAATTTTGGGACGTTTCTCTGTGTGTGTATAGCTATCGTATGAACTAGGATAAAGCCACTCGGTGAAGATCTTTAAATTAATTTGTGTAAAAATAGGCGATTTTTCAAAAAAAAATTCAAAGTTCCGCCATTTTTTTTAATTGTTGTGCGAAGTCAATAATCCTAGTTCATACGAGAGCCAGACATGTACTATTTCTAACACCGTTGGAATATTCGGATTCCGATGTTCCAGTGAAGAGTTATCATGCCCGCCATCAAAAATAAGGACATTCTTTGATAACAAAAAAACAACAACAAGCCAACAATAAAAATTGTTTGTAAATTATTTTTGTTTGTTATATTTGTGTTAATCGATTTAAAGCAAACTTTACACACGCTATTCGGTATGCTGCACTGTTTAAAATTTAATCTCAATCAGACACCTGTTGCTTATTTGCAGTACAAAATGAAAAAATTCGCTGTTGCAAACATAAATTTACTGTGAAAAAAATTCATTTCGGGGGGGGGGGGGGGCCCGGGCCCCCAGGGCCGCCCCCCTGCGTACGTCCCTGATGGAAGCTATATATAAATCTGAACCGATTTTCACGAAACTTAGCACACATCATTCTAGACTTAATTTAGTACGCTATACCAAAATTCATGACTATCAAAAGATTAGCAGGGACTAATACACCATTTACCTAAAATCAGGCCAAACTATATATGGAAGCTATATCTATATCTAAACCCATTTTCACGAAACATAGCACGCATCATTCTAGGCCTAATTGAGTAGGCTATACCAAATTTCGTACAAATCCAAAGATATAAAGGGACTTTGGTACCCCATTTACATTAAATCTGACGAAACTATATATGGGAGCTATATCCAAATCAGAACCGATTTTCTCCAATTTCAATAGGGTTCGTCCTTGAGCCAATTAAGTGACATGTGCCAAATTAAATCGAAATGGGATCATAAATGCGACCTGTACTTTGTTCACAAAAATACATGGACGGACAGACGGACGGACATGCATAAATCGACTCAGAAAGTGATTCTATGCATATTCTCAAAAAGGAACCATGGTTCTATCTCGATTATTTGTGCCTGTTACAAACATATGCACAAAGACATAATACCCTGTACCACAGTGTGCTGAAGGGTATAAAAATGAATTTCTGTTTGTTTGTTAGTTTGTTTGATCAGTGTTAGCTATAGACTCTTAAACTACTCAACGAATTGTCTGTCGATTTTTGAGCACATTTGTGGTAACATAGGGTACTTAATTATACCCTTCACCACACTGTGGTACAGGGTATTATGTCTTTGTGCATATGTTTGTAACAGGCAAAAATAATCGAGATAGACCCATGGTTCCTTTTGAGAATATACATAGAATCACTTTCTAAGTCGATTTATGCATGTCCGTCCGTCCGTCTGTCTGTCCATGTTAAATTGTAAACAAAGTACAGGTCGCATTTATGATCCGAATTGGATGAAATTTGACATAGGTCACTTATTCGGCCCAAGGACGAACCCTATTGAAATTGTTAAAAATCGGTTCAGATTTAGATATAGCTCCTATATATATATTTAACCGATTTAATGTAAACGGTCACTATATATCTTTCGATTTGCACGAAATTTGGTACAGCCTAATCATTTAGGTCTAGAATGATGCCTGCCGCGTTTCGTAAAAATCGGCCCAGATTTAGATATAGCTCCCATATATAGTTTCGTCCGATTTCATGTAAATGGTGCCCTAAAGTTCCTATATATCTTACGATTTGCACGAAATTTAACGTAACGTACTGAATTAAGCCTAGAATGATGTCTGCCAACTTTCGAGAAAATCGGCCCAGATTTAAATATAGCTCCCATATATAGTTTCGTCCGATTTCATGTAAATGGTGCACCAAAGTCCCTGTATATCCTTCTATTTGCACGAAATTTGGCATAACGTACTTAATTGAGCCTAGAATGATATCTGCCAACTTTCGAGAAAATCGGTCCAGATTTAGATATAGCTCCCATATATAGTTTCGTCCGATTTCATGTAAATGGTGCACCAAAGTCCCTATATATCCTTCGATGTGCAGGAAATTTGGCAAAATGTACTTAATTGAGCCTAGAATTATGTCTGCCAAGTTTTATGAAAGTCGGTCCTGATTTAGATATATCTCCCATATATAGTTTCGTCCGATTTCATGTAAATGGTGCCCCAAGTCCCTATATATCTTTCGATTTGCACGAAATTTGGTACAGCCTAATCATTTAGGTCTAGAATGATGTCTGCCAAGTTTCGTGAAAATCGGTCCAGATTTAGATAGATATAGCCCTTTTTATTATAGATTGATTTTAAGTAATTGACGCACCATATATATTTTCGCCCGATTTCAAGTAAATTGGGCATCAAACTCCTCATGTTGGTCAGATTGCACATCGTACAAAATTGAGCATAAAATTATATAGTTGCGTTTTCTAGAAGTACAGACATAGCCCAACGGATGATCTATTTATATTTGCTTGAAGTCGATTTACATACTTTATGGATAGATCTACGTAGATTCACATTTAGATAAATATCACATATTTTATTTCATCCAATTTCATGCTAATAGTGTTTAATATACCCATAGTGGTGAAGGGTATCATATAGTCGGCCCCGTCCGACTTTACTACTTTCCTTACTGGTTTTTTGATAGGGGCAGGGGAAACAGTAGCCCTCATACAAATTTTGGTAACATAGGGTACTTAATTTTTGATAGGGGCAGGGGAAATAGTAGCCCCATACAAATTGCCCTCTTTATTGTATAAGAATTGGTAATTTATAGCAAATGTTACTAAATATACAAACCACAGATATAGATTATACAATGGCTAATATTGCTTTGCAAATTTTGGCTCAATCAGACCAATATTGGAAGTACGGTACTCCATTTGCTTAAAATCGGGCGAAACTATATATGTGAGCTATATCTATTTCTAAAAAACTTAACACACATCAAATTTGCCTCAATCGGACAAATATTGGCAGTATGATGCTCCGTCGGAGGAAAATATATATGTGAGCTATATCTAAATCCGAACCGATTTTAACAAAACTTGACACACATCTATATAAAACTAAATCAGTACTCTGTGCAAAATTTTGTCTCCATCGGACCAATATTGGCAGTTTGGTGCACCACTTACATAAAATCGGACGAAACTGTATATGGGAGCTATATCTAAATCTGAACCGATTTTTCCCAATTTCAATAGGTTTCGTCCTTGGGCCACATTATTGACATATGCCAAATTTCATTAAAATCGGATAGTAAATGCGAACTGTACTTTGTTCACAATAATACATGGACGGACAGACGGGCATGCATAAATCGACTCAGAAAGTGATTCTATGCGTATTCTCAAGGGGAACCATGCGTCTATATCGACAGTGTGGTGAAGGGTATAAAAATGCTATATGGATTAAAAAAAAAAAACGTTGAATTGTGTGCATTTGAATTATAAATCGTTTGAATATCTAGAATGCCGTTGAAAGTCGGCGACTGGGATCGAATCAATTTAGATACACCTTTAATTTTATTAAGAAAATTTCCCTTTTGTGAAGGATATAACAGATAGAGGCGATCGATGTTAAGATGTGCAAAATAGTTATTTGTCCTATTAAGTGTCATTAAATGTACTGACAATAACAACCAGTTCAGTAATTCAGCTAAACTTCTCCCCATTTTCATGTTTTGTTGATACAAATTATTGACATAGTAATTTTTGAATTTTTGTCACTTTGCGTAAAAAATCTGTTTTTTAGGTTTCAAGAAAACAAAAATTACCATCATTACAGAAACAGTGATAAATTCAATATCTACTATACAACAATCGTCAGTTACCAATCAGGAAGGCTGCAGAACACATGGGCAGTTCACACATTTTTGTAGTGTTAATGCGAGCATATAAAAATCAAATGTTTACCTACTTTTTAAATTACAAATAGTGTATATAGCAGCTGGATAAAGGTTGCTTACTAATTAATTACAATTATATGATATCTCAAATTAACGTTAATAACTTTAGCTGTGGTAGCGAAGTGCCACGGGTCCAGCTAGTTATTCATAAATTATTATGCAGTACTCTTTATGATGTATGGATTCTGATAACTTCGATACAACATTTAAGATGCTCGACATTTTGAGTAATTATAAGCAATAATTTAATGTATATATTCTTTTGAACTTTGTGTTAATTCCATATTGGAATACTTCTTAAATATTTGTAAATAAGTGGTTGTTGAATATGAGTGAACAAATGTATGAATCCCTCAACGACTGAAAACATACTAAAGCACTATATCCATAATCAATGGGGAAATGTACAATAACAGCGGCTACTGACTATTTTTGAATAACAAACATAGGGAAAAATTGCAAAATCAATTTAAATAAATAATTTTAAAATCGGGTAACATAGGAACAGTTTTGATATACTCAAAAGTGACAAGGGGCCTATTTTGATTCCTTTTGCATGTTACAAGGACGTAATACCCAGTACTATATTATGGTGTAGGGTATAAATATTACATTGACTGCTAAATCAGGCCTATACTTCTTGATGTTGTCTTTATTGCCTCATATTCGAATAATATTTTCTTTATATTTCACTATCAACATACTCGTATTCATTTTTCAGCTAGTTGAAATAAAACAACTATTTATTAATTCAAACAAAGGATAATAAATTTAAAATATTGGTAAAAAACAATCCACAGGGTATTATGTCTTTGTGCATATGTTTGTAACAGGCAAAAGGAAACGAGATAGACACATGAGAATATGCATAGAATCACATTCTAAGTCAATTTATGCATGTCCGTCCGTCTGCCTGTCCATGTTAAATTGTAAACAAAGTACAGGTCGCATTTATGATCCCTAAGTATCTTTCGATTTGCACGAAATTTGGCACAGCTACTAAATTAAGCCTAGAATTATGTGTGCTAAGTTTCATGAAAATCGGTTCAGATTTATATATAGCTCCCATATTTTATTTCGTCCGATTTAATGTAAATGGTGCCCAGAGTCCCTATATATCTTTCGATTTGCACGAAATTTGGCACAGAGTAATGTATTAGGTTTAGAGTGATGTGTGTTAAGTTTCCTGCAAATCGGTTCAGATTTAGATATAGCTCCCATATATATTTTCGTCCGATTTAAGGACAATGGTGTACCAAAGTCCCTATATATCATTTCCACGAAATTCGGTACAGCGTACTGAATAAAGTCTACGGTGATGTGTGTTAAGTTTCGTGAAAATCGGTTCAGATTTAGATATAGCTCCCATATATATGTTCGTCCGATTTAAGGTAAATGGTGTACCAAAGTCCTTACATAACTTTCGTCCGATTTTCTTCCGTGTACTAAAGTCCATATATATCTTTCGATTTGTACGAAATCGGTTTAGATGTAGATATAGCTCCCATATATATTTTCCTCCAATTTAATGTAAATGGTGCACCAATATATATCATTCGATTTGCACGAAATTTGGCATAGCGTAGTGAGTTAAGTTTGGAATGATGTGTGTTTCCTGAAAATCGATCCAGATTTAGATACTGCTCCCATATACATTTTCGTCCGATTTAATGTAAATGGTGCACCAAAGTCCACATATATCTTTCGTACTGAATTTAGTATAACCTAGAAGTATTTTGTTTTTGCAAAATAGTCAGGCGTAATCCCAGTTTGTTGTTTTTATAAAAAACAACTATTTATTAGTGGGAATGTATGGCATTGTCAGTCGAGGGGTAAGGCAGGGAAGACTATAGTTTCGGATCTAGCCACTGATCCTCATCAGTTCCCTTAGTTTTTTGTTGGGATATTCTCCCCAGAAGCTATTAATAGCTTCTTTACAAAAAACCTTTCAAACCCAAATGTCTCTTGTGACAATTCGAAGTTCTTACGTTACCAGCGATACGACCCCAATGAGAAGTTCGTTTCGTTGGCGCCCAATGAGAAGTTCGTTTCGTATCACTGGTAACGTAAGAACTTCGAATTGTCACAAGAGACATTTGGGTTTGAAAGGTTTTTTGCAAAGAAGCTATTAATAGCTTCTGGGGAGAATATCCCAACAAAAAACTAAGGGAACTGATGAGGATCAGTGGCGAGATCCGAAACTATAGTCTTCCCTGCCTTACCCCTCGGCTGACAATGCCATTCATTCCCACTAATAAATATTTGTTTTTTATAAAAACAACAAACTGGGATTAAGCCTGACTATTTTGCAAAAACAAAATACAAATGGTATCCCAACTAACCCGCCAACACTATTGAAGTTGTAGACGAGGCACGGTCATACTGTTTGGTTTATTGCTTTAACTAGCAATACCATCAACAACGTTATGTGCATTCGTCACAAAGTGACGACACATAGCAGTGGGAAATGTATTGTAGTTGTTTGTAAATGCCTTGTTGACCACGAAGTCAGACGCCAACGAAACGAACTTCTCATTGGGATCGTATCGCTGGTAACGTAAGAACTTCGAATTATCACAAGAGACATTTGGGTTTGAAAGGTTTTTTGTAAAGAAGCTATCAATAGCTTCTGGGGAGAAGATCCCAACAAAAAACTAAGGGAACTGATGAGGATCAGTGGCGAGATCCGAAACTATAGTCTTCCCTGCCTTACCCCTCGGCTGACAATGCCATACATTCCCACTAATAAATAGTTGTTTTTTATAAAAACAACAAACTGGGATTAAGCCTGACTATTTTGCAAAAACAAAATACAAATGGTATCCCAACTAACCCGCCAACACTACTGAAGTTGTAGACGAGGCACGGTCATACTGTTTGGTTTATTGCTTTAACTAGCAATACCATCAACAACGTTATGTGCATTCGTCACAAAGTGACGACACATAGCAGTGGGAAATGTATTGTAGTTGTTTGTAAATGCCTTGTTGACCACGAAGTCAGGCGCCAACGAAACGAACTTCTCATTGGGGTCGTATCGCTGGTAACGTAAGAACTTCGAATTGTCACAAGAGACATTTGGGTTTGAAAGGTTTTTTGTAAAGAAGCTATTAATAGCTTCTGGGGAGAATATCCCAACAAAAAACTAAGGGAACTGATGAGGAGCAGTGGCGAGATCCGAAACTATAGTCTTCCCTGCCTTACCCCTCGGCTGACAATGCCATACATTCCCACTAATAAATAGTTGTTTTTTATAAAAACAACAAACTGGGATTAAGCCTGACTATTTTGCAAAAACAAAATACAAATGGTATCCCAACTAACCCGCCAACACTACTAACCTAGAAGTTTGATATAAATGCTGCACCGAATTCCCCAGGTGGGTCCGATTGGCCCAAAATGTTACACAACTTATTGAAGTTATTATGAGATAACGTGAGGCAAGTTTTGTTGAAATCGGTTCAGATTTAGATATAGTTTCGTCAGATTTTAAGTAAAAGGTGCACCAAGGACACAAAGTTATATAGTTTATATTCAAATTTGGATATACATATTTTTCTCGATTTTAAGTAAATGATGCACCAAGAACTAAAAATATGGCCCATATTCTGTGACAAGTTTCGAAGAAATCAATTTGAAGTAAATGGTGCACCAAACTCGTCATGTTTATCAGATATGTATCCAAATAATCAACGGGTGTGTTTTGCCCCATTGTAAGAAGCAGCTTTTTATCTGACCAAATGAAAAATTTAGTATAGGTTGCAGGATGATATGTTTATGAGTCCAAATTCATTTTACTGATCCTTCACAAATGCGACGTCTGTTAAGATTTATCTGTTAAATATACCAAAAGTGGTGAAGGGTATCATATAGTCGCCCCGTCCGACTTTACTACTTTCCTGACTGGTTTTCTAATTGATTACAGCTGTACATTTAAAACCAGTAAGGAAAGTAGTAAAGTCGGACGGGGCCGACTATATGATACCCTTCACCACTATGGGTATATTAAACACTATTAGCATGAAATTGGATGAAATAAAATATGTGATATTTATCTAAATGTGAATCTACGTAGATCTATCCATAAAGTATGTAAATCGACTTCAAGCAAATATAAATAGATCATCCGTTGGGCTATGTCTGTACTTCTAGAAAACGCAACTATATAATTTTATGCTCAATTTTGTACGATGTGCAATCTGACCAACATGAGGAGTTTGATGCCCAATTTACTTGAAATCGGGCGAAAATATATATGGTGCGTCAATTACTTAAAATCAATCTATAATAAAAAGGGCTATATCTATCTAAATCTGGACCGATTTTCACGAAACTTGGCAGACATCATTCTAGACCTAAATGATTAGGCTGTACCAAATTTCGTGCAAATCGAAAGATATATAGGGACTTTGGGGCACCATTTACATGAAATCGGACGAAACTATATATGGGAGATATATCTAAATCAGGACCGACTTTCACAAAACTTGGCAGACATAATTCTAGGCTCAATTAAGTACATTTTGCCAAATTTCCTGCACATCGAAGGATATATAGGGACTTTGGTGCACCATTTACATGAAATCGGACGAAACTATATATGGGAGCTATATCTAAATCTGGACCGATTTTCTCGAAAGTTGGCAGATATCATTCTAGGCTCAATTAAGTACGTTATGCCAAATTTCGTGCAAATAGAAGGATATACAGGGACTTTGGTGCACCATTTACATGAAATCGGACGAAACTATATATGGGAGCTATATTTAAATCTGGGCCGATTTTCTCGAAAGTTGGCAGACATCATTCTAGGCTCAATTCAGTACGTTATGTTAAATTTCGTGCAAATCGTAAGATATATAGGGACTTTAGGGCACCATTTACATGAAATCGGACGAAACTATATATGGGAGCTATATCTAAATCTGGACCGATTTTTACGAAACGCGGCAGGCATCATTCTAGACCTAAATGATTAGGCTGTACCAAATTTCGTGCAAATCGAAAGATATATAGTGACCGTTTACATTAAATCGGTTAAATATATATATGGGAGCTATATCTAAATCTGAACCGATTTTTCCCAATTTCAATAGGGTTCGTCCTTGGGCCGAATAAGTGACCTATGTCAAATTTCATCCAATTCGGATCATAAATGCGACCTGTACTTTGTTTACAATTTAACATGGACAGACAGACGGACAGACGGACGGACGGACATGCATAAATCGACATAGAAAGTGATTCTATGTATATTCTCAAAAGGAACCATGGGTCTATCTCGATTATTTTTGCCTGTTACAAACATATGCACAAAGACATAATACCCTGTACCACAGTGTGGTGAAGGGTATAAAAATATCAAACAAAATCCATAGATAAAATCGATTTTGTCTATTAAAATTGAGATCAAATGGTTAATAAGAATCATTTACTTACATTCCAATTTAGCAGATATGGCCCATCCAAGAAAACTACAAAAATGGTAACAAATGACAAATGCCGAAATCTCGGTTGTAGGATTTCCCTGAAAAGGCCAAAAAGTGTAATTTAATTTGTATAGAAAATCTACGTCTAAATGAAAATGTACCAGACAGCCAAATTGAAAAGGAATCCCGTACAATGGTGAGTTGTTGGTCATATATTTTTTTCTGAGGCGTCGTAAACCCAACATTTTCTGAATATTAAAATTAACCATATTTTGAACTACAACACACAGCACATGTCCATGCCTTAATGGGTTCTGAACAATGTGTTAATACAAATGTTACATCTCGATGTTGTTGTGCTTCATTTGTTGTAATAATTCTAAATGTATTAGTGGCTGTCTGTCATTTGCATTTTTGTTGTGTGGCTGAAAGAAGATTTGATTGTCAAGTCTGGAATTACCCTTGTAATGGAGTATTAAGTAAATTAATATAAATTAAATAATTGACGACAATTAGATTACATTCTCAGAAGTATTGAATATGGAACTTCACGTGGATAACAATCAGGTATATTTGCACCATTTCATACCCTACACCATATTATGGAGGGTATATTATGTTTGTTGTTCCGTTTATAACTCATCGAAATAATTATTTCCGACCCCTATATATATACATATATATATATATATATATATATATCAGGGTAAAATTCTATGACTATTTAAGCCTATCTGTCTGTTGTAATCACTCTAGCCTCTAAACTAATTGAGATAGATCTCAAAAATGTTACATAGAGTTGTCTTTTGCCTGCAGGTTAGAAGATGAGCTATATCAATCCACGTTTAAGCATAGCCTCCATATAAGGCTTCCCCAATTTTCGATATTTTGGGGTTTTTGAGCGCGCTATTCAAGCAAATTATCTTAAACTTAGTACAATGGGTTCTTATATATGGAAACTATATCTAAATCTGAACCGACTCAAATAAAACTTGGCATATGTTAGCCCATCCTAACTTCGGTACGTTGTGCAAAATTTCGTTACAATTGGATTAAATTTGACTATTGGTGCATCATTTGCTAAAAATCGGATAAAAATATATATATATGGGAGATATATATCTAAATATGAACCGATTTTCACCAATTTCAATGTTGTTCATCCTTGTGGCAAATAAATGATTGGTGCCAAATTTCACCTCATTCGTACAATAAATGCGACTAGCTCTTTGTTTGGAATTTAACATGGACAGACGGACGGACATACATAAATCGACTCAGAAAGTAATGCTATGCATATTCTCAAAAGGAACCATGAGTCTATCTCGTTTCCTTTTGCCTGTGCAGAAAGGCAAAATACTCTGTACACAGTGTGATAAAAAAACAATAGGCGGCAGTTGTTGGTCCATATCACCCCTAAATATTTATTTCATTTATTTTATTTATTTATTTCTTAAGTTAATTAATGTTTTTCCTGTACAACAAGACAAAAGTCTTATAAGTGGCAGTACAGGATTATATATATAATCACATGTCCATAATTTTTTAATAATAAGTATCTTAGATATTATAAAAGTGGTAAGAATGCAAAAAGGATACATTATGGAAAAGGATACATTATGGAAAATAATAAATATGATTAATTGAGTTGAGATAATTAAAAAAAAAATCTTGCAAATGTAATTTTTTCGAACAGGTACGTTGGTTTTTGTTTGAGAATAGTTCTATGAAGGAGTTGTAGAGATTTGATTTTAAGAAGTGAGTCGAAATTTACTCCATACAGGGATTTAGAATACTGTGAGACATTTTGTCTCTTACTTAGGCCATACACGTATCGTGTTATGCTATTAAATGCGACATTTAATTTATGACGACAGAGGGAATCACAATTGGCAAACAGCTCACAACCATACAATAAGCTTGGAACTAGGAAAGTTTTGGCCAGCAGACAGCGAATATTTGGAGGTGTGTATGAATGTGTTAGCCACAGAGCCCTTAATTTTGAGTAGGTTTGTCCTACGATAGCAGTGATATGGTTGTTCCAGCTTAATGATTTGTTGAAAATTACTCCAAGATTTTTGGCGCTGGATACCAGCTCGATTTTTTCATTGTTGACAAGAATGTCAGTATGCTGCAATGACATTTTTCTGTTTTTGTGAATGATCAAGCATTTTGATTTAAGCGGATTCAATAATAGGCCATTAGCTTTAGCCCACTCGCATAATCTAGAGAGATCCTGATTAAGAATTTCTACACACTGACTTATATTGTTTAGGGAGCTACTCAAAAATACTTGCACATCATCTGCGTACATGTGTGCTTGACTATGGTGAAGTTGATCAGGAAGATCGTTCGCATATAAGGAGAAGAGGAGTGGACCTATGATGGATCCTTGGGGGACTCCTTTTTTTACAGCCATAGGTTTAGAGATCAAGGTTCCAGTGTAAACTGACTGAGATCTATTTGAGAGATAGGACGAAATTAGTTTTGTAGAAGTTGTGGAAAAATTAAAAAAACGACGAAGTTTAAAACACAAGTTTTGATGGTCGACGGTATCAAATGCTTTTGAGTGATCAAGCAGAACAAGAAAACATATCTTATTTTCGTCAATCTCGCACCTTATAGACTCTGAAACTTCTATAAGAGCAGTGGTGCAGCTGTGCCCCGCACGAAAACCAGATTGAACATTACTGAGCAGTGAGTTTCTTTGAAGATACTCGGACATTTGTTCCTGCACGATTTTTTCGAATATTTTTGAAAGGAAGCACAGAATTGCAATTGGGCGAAATTCCGAATTTGATTTTGGTATAGGTATGATTTTTGCATGCTTCCAACGACTAGGAAATGTGCTGGAAGTGAGTATGGAATTAAAGAGATATGTTATGTATGGCAGTACAGAAGGGAGTAGTATTCGTACAAACTTAGGGTCAATTCCGTCAGGACCAATGGCGTTAGAAGTAACTTCTTTAAAGCATTTAAGAACTTCATTATTTGAAACACCGTGAAATTCAAAATTCCCATCACTAGATAGATCATTTAATGTCCCTGAGTTAAATCCATAGTAAGACGGATCAGTGTCTAGAGAAGGTACGTTAATAAACTTTTCATTGAGTTCGTCCACATCACCATGATACGTTTCGCGAGCCATACATTTTCCTAGACCAATGTCATTGACAACATTCCATTTACTTTTTGAATCAAGCGCAGATCTAAATTTTGTGTGATAATAATTGGATTTTGCGATGTTAATGCGGCTATTAACTCTTCTTCGGGCGGAACGGAAAACCTCATAAAGCTCTGGCGTTTTAAAACGCTTCCATCTAGAGTAAGCTGTATCTCTTTCGTCGATACATGTTTTAATAGACGAGTTGAACCAAGGTTTTATTTTAGGTGATATCCTCTTAGATATGACAGGAACAGTTTCGTTATATAGGGTAAGTATATATTCTGTGAGAAATTCGACTTGTTGATCGACAGAAATGAGGCCGTATAAACGATCCCAGTTTACTTGGTGAACTTTCGCCCCTATGTCACCGAAATTCAAATTCCTATAATCACGGAATGATATTACTTGGGTTTCCTTTTGAACATTAAATTTATAAGCTACAAATATTTGGTCATACAGCAGAACGTTTTTCAGATTATTGACAAAAAATAGATCGAGTAAAGTGTTTACTGTAGAAGTAAAGTGAGTTGGATTAACACTATTGGTTACAAATAAATCAAGGGATAACATATTATTAATAAGTGATTGATCAAGAAGAATGTTCGAGTTAAAATCTCCGGTAATGATTATATCATTATAACCTAAAGTCGCCGATTCTAGTGTGCTTAGAAAACCATCAAATGGAATGGTGTTATTAGGTCTATAAACACAAACAATTAACATTTTTGTGATACAATTTTTAATTCAATATAAATCTGCTCAATTTCATCACGTATGCCTGATTTAAATACTATTTTTGCGTTAAGATTCGATTTTACGAAGATAGCTACGCCTCCACCTCGACGTTCTCTGTCGGATCGGAAAACCAGGTATCCTTGCAGACCTATAAGGTTGTCGGCGATAGACGTTTTAAGCCACGTTTCTGAGATACAAATAACATCTATATCGAAATTTTTGAAGATAAATTTAAACTCTTCAATTTTATTTACCAAGCTTTGAGAGTAAATATGACAAATATTAATACCTATACGTTGACTAGCAAGAATTTTGACCAGATTTTTAGTAACGCAATTGGACCCTCTCGCTATACCATTAGTTTGTACCATAAGATGGGCTATGGTGAAGTATTGTGGCATTAACAATGTAAGTAAGATATTTTGAAAAACATGAAACCAGAGTGGTGAAAAGACGTAAGGTATTGATCACAAAATTAGCTATAAGAAGTATAAAGTTTGTAGTTGTGATAAAAATATTGCTTAGTTTATAAATTATTAAAATATTAATTAAGTCATAAATAATCCTTTTGGACATCGAAAGATTGCGTTTAAATTTGTGGTTCCATGCATAACTCCTCTCTCGTATTTCGAAATACATCGAGAATTTTGGGGTCGTACACACATATAGGTTCATTGCTATTTGCTGATTTGATGTACACAAGCCCGCGAAAAGTATATGCCGCTTGTATAAGCCCCTTCTTTTTAAGATGGATAGCATCTCGCAGGAGTTGGTAGTTGGTGTTAGATATATTTTCGTTGATGTAGTATTGTCTCTCTGAGTTAAAACCAATGCAATTACGTATAAGCTTTCGGTCATGCAGTTTTTTATGGCTAGATAGATTTTTAAGAAAAAAATTTTTGTCATATGGCGACAAAAATTTAACAATAATAACACCATCAGGGGAGTTTTCTTTCTTAGTATTGTTCCGATTTTTCAGTCTATGTATAGACCTGACACACGGTGCTGGTGTGTTAATGGAGCTGCAAATATTTCCAAAAACTTCGGACAGATTCTCTTTCGTAATATAAGGGATACCATTGACACGAATTTCGCAAGAAACGTGCGAATCTTCTTGCTTTAGGAGCTCTATGTTTAACTCCTTAATATCGGATTTAATTTCTGTGAGATATGTAGATTTTTCCTGTTTTACATTCATAAGCTCAGTTTTCATTTCATTGAGATCTACACTAATGCGTTCAATATTTGAAACCCGAGCTGTGATATTATTTAATTCGGATCTAAGCTCATCAACATTTGTCCTAAGATTGTTGAAGTCGATTTTTAGCTCACCGAAATCGGTTCTGAGGGTTTCTATACTTTTCTCCAGTTCGGCCAGAATGCGATCTTCAGATTGTTTGAGCATGAACTTGAATTGATCCATCAACCGCTCACTATGTTTCAAAAAGCGGTCATCAAACATCTGCATCATTCTGAATGGGGAGTCTGACGAGCGTGGAGTTTTTGACACGTTTCCAAAATTACGAATAAAACTATCTCGTTCTCGTTTGGGTGCTCGCGAAACCATACATTCGATTTCTTTCTCAGATTGCATATTCGTTTGCGTAATGTCGTCTTCTTTTTCTTCAAACATTATTTCAATTTTTTTAATAACGTTTTTTTTTTGTTGTTTATGTGTAGTTATTATTTTAATACTGCTCACAGGGTGATACGTGACAAGTTAGAAACACAACAGTTATATTGACCGATCATTACCCGTTGTACATGCAAAATTCCGTTACGATTGGTCTATAACTGTGGCCTGTATCGTGTTTACAAATTATAAAGGGCATACGGATGGACACACATATCTAGATCGACTCAGGTGGGCAATATTTCGCGCGTTACGAACTCATGGGGCTGCACAAGGGTATAATACCCTGACAACATAGTTGTGTAGGGCATAACAACATTTTTGTAATATTGAACCAGTAAGGAAAGTAGTAAAGTCGGACGGGGCCGACTATATGATACCCTTCACCACTATGGGTATATTAAACAGGACTATAACATAAAATTGGATGGAAAAAATGTGATATTTATCTAAATGTGAATCTACCTAGATCTATCCATAAATTATGTCAATCGACTTCAAACAAATATAAATAGGTCATCCGTTGTGCTATGTCTGCACTTCTAGAAAACGCAACTACGTAATTCTATGCTCAATTTTGTAAGTTGTGCAAAATTTGATATCAATCTGACTAACATGAGGAGTTTGATGCCCAATTTACTTGAAATCGGGCGAAAATATATATGGAAGCTCTATCCAAATATTGAGCGATTTCAAACAAATTTGTCACAGGTTAGGTTATACTAATTTCAGAACGTTTTGTTCCTATTGGTTCCGTAGTACGTCAATTACTTTAAATCAATCTATAATAAAAGGGACCTATATCTAAATCTGGACCGATTTTCACGAAACTTGGCAGACATCATTCTAGGTTCAATTAAGTACGTTATGCCAAATTTCGTGCAAATCAAAAGATATATAGGGACTTTGGGCACCATTTACATGAAATCGGACGAAACTATATATGGGAGCTATATCTAAATCCGGACCGATTTTCACGAAACTTGGCAGACATCATTCTAGACCTAAATGATTAGGCTGTACCAAATTTCGTGCAAATCGAAAGATATATAGGGACTTTGGTGCACCATTTACATGAAATCGGACGAAACTATATATGGGAGCTATATCTAAATCTGGACCGATTTTCTCCAAACTTGGCATACATCACTCTAGGCTTAATTCAGCACGTTATACCAAATTTCGTGCAAATCAAAAGATATATAGGGACTTTGGGGCACCATTTACATGAAATCGGACGAAACTATATATGGGAGCTATATCTAAATCTGGACCGATTTTCACGAAACTTGGCAGACATCATTCTAGACCTAAATGATTAGGCTGTACCAAATTTCGTGCAAATCGAAAGATATATAGGGACCGTTTACATTAAATAGTTTACATTAATCGGATAATACATATGGGAGCTATATCTAAATCTGAACCGATTTTCCCAATTTCAATAAAGTTCGTCCTTGGGCCGAATAAGTGACCTATGCCAAATTTCATCCAATTCGGATCATAAATGCGACCTGTACTTTGTTTACAATTTAACATCTACAGACGGACAGACGGACGGACATGCATAAATCGACTTAGAAAGTGATTCTATGTATATTCTCAAAAGGAACCATGTGTCTATCTCGTTTCCTTTTGCCTGTTACAAACATATGCACAAAGACATAATACCCTGTACCACAGTGTGGTTAAGGGTATAAAAAACCAGTAAGGAAAGTAGTAAAGTCGGACTGGGCCGACTATATGATACCCTTCACCACTTTGGGGATATTCTACATATGTAACTTTACAAATGTCAACTTTTCGAAGGAACATTGATTTCATACTTTTTAAATAGTCGTAAAGTAACTTTACGCACGCTATTTGGTATGATTCAAGGTTTAAAATGTAATATCAATCAAGCACCCATTGATTATCAACACGAATTTATGCTAATTTCAGTACGTTTTGCCAATCGGCATAGCTATGGGTCTTAAGTACACCACTTACTTAAAATCGGACGAAAGTATATATGGGAGCTATATGCAAATCTGAACCAATTTCAAGACACACATAAAGTTATAGTAACTTCAGTACATTGTACAAAATTGTGTGCGGGTTCTTTGGTTCTTTAGTGCACAATTTACATTAAATCAGACGAAAATATATACGGGAGCTATATCTAAATCTGAACCGATTTTCGCGAAACTTAGCACACATCATTCTAGGCTTAATTCAGTACGCTGTGCCAAATTTCATGCAAATCGAAGGGTATATAGGAACTTTGGTGCACCATTTACATAGAATCGGACAAAACTATATATGGGAGCTATATCTAAATCTGGACCGATTTTTACGAAACTTGGCACACATCATTCTGCGCCTAATTCAATACTCTATGTCAAATTTCATGCAAGTCGAATGATATATTGGGGCTTTGGTGCACCATTTACCTTAAATCGGACGAAAATATATATATGGGAGC
This sequence comes from Musca vetustissima, assembly GCF_032173495.1. NCBI lineage: Eukaryota > Metazoa > Arthropoda > Insecta > Diptera > Muscidae > Musca > Musca vetustissima. The sequence goes on along the minus strand of NW_026881551.1, from coordinate 3,495 downwards.
TATATCTTAATCTGAACCGATTTTCTCGAAACTTGGAACACATCATTCTGGACCTAATTCCGTACTCTGTGCCAAATTGCATGAAAATCGAATGATATATAGGGACTTTGGTGCACCATTTACCTTAAATCGGACGAAACTATATATGGGAGCTATATATATAAATCTGAACCGATTTTCTCGAAACTTGGCACACATCATTCTGGACATAATTCAGTACTCTGTGCCAAATTTCATGCAAATCGAAAGATATAGAGGGACTTTGGTGTCCCATTTACCTTAATTCGGACGAAGCGATTTTCTCGAAACTTGGCACACATCATTTTGGACCTAATTTAGTACTCTGTGCCAAATTTCATGCAAATCGAAAGATAGAGAGGGACATTGGTGCCCCATTTACCTTAAATCGGACGAAACTATATATGGGAGCTATATCTAAATCTGAACCGATTTTCACGAAATTTGGCAGACATCATTCTAGACCTAAATGATTAGGCTGTACCAAATTTCGTGCAAATCGAAAGATACATAGGGACCGTTTACATTAAATCGGATAAATATATATATGGGAGCTATATCTAAATCTGAACTGATTTTTCCCAATTTCAATAGGGTTCGTCCTTAGGCCAAATAAGTGACTTGTGCCAAATTTCATCCAAATCGGATTATAAATGCGACCTGTACTTTGTTTACAATTTAACATCTACAGACGGACAGACGGACGGACGGACATGCATAAATTAACTCAGAAAGTGATTCTATGCATATTCTCAAAAGGAACCATGTGTCTATCTCGTTTCCTTTTGCCTGTTACAAACATATGCACAAAGACATAATACCCTGTACCACAGTGTGGTGAAGGGTATAAAAAACTTAAAAACCACTATTATATGCTTGATCTCAAGTGTATTGAGATTGGATTGCTGAATGGTATGTCGAGTACTCCTTGTATTCAAATTCATGTGGTACGTATATTTCCATAATAGTCATTTTATAAAAAAAATGGAAAACATATACATTTCAAAGGTAATAAAATGCAGAATACACCTGCTTATCTAAAATTATAATTTTTTATGTACTTTTGCACGAGTTACGCCCAAGGTCACATTAAAAGCAATACCTTTACACACCGGTACAAATATCTTTAAGATTTCTACATAAAAATTTAGTATTGTTTTCCTTAAGTCAAGCATAAACATTGCACGACAGCATGTACACTAGGTTAACACCTGGTAGCAACAAATTCTTATATGTGGCAGACAAATGAAAATGCTGTCACTAGCATCCAAATAAAACATCACGTCGCCACGTTCTTATTAGCTACGTGAGTGTACGTGTATACTTGTATATGTGTAGTAATATGTGCGTCTATTTTTGTTTTTAAGTGGTAATTATAATGAGAGTACTCATAATGACTTCGAAGATGATAAAATGGATAATGGCGACAATGATGGTGATGATGCTCATTTCCTTGCAAGGTCTCTTGGGTGTTTTCTAACATTTGATGGCACATTGCCAGATGTTTTCGGCTTAGTAGCTAATTAAGTTCTTGTTATTTGCGAAGAAAAATATTTAGTGAACGAGTATGTCAAAATGTTAGAAAGACAAAGTTTATACTGTGATAAACTAAATAAATCTTTATTTATTGTATTTTTCCATTCAAAAATTAATACAGATTATCGGCTAGCCTATTTTTTGTTTCAAATTATCAAATTTTTAAATGAAATAAATAAATTTGATTATGCTTATCTAGCCATGGAAATAATTTGTCAACAGATGTTTATATTTTATTCATGAAATATATTCAAGAGTACTTGCCCGCTTCCGGACTTTGTAGTGGCTCTCAACCACCATACTCTTGGACTGAAAATTTCACTGCATATTAATCTGCATTTATCTTCCCAACATAATGTTCTTAACATATAATTTAAATATGTATGTGAATGTAAGTCATACTTTAACACATGATGGAACAACAAATATGAGCTGTTATTGTTTGAAGATGCTCTCCTCGCTGGTTTAAATTTGTTCAATTTGCTCTTACTTGAATTGGTTTCAAAACATTTAGATTCTACATCTGTAAAAAATATTTTTCAAAAGCCAAATGTTAACAACTCATACACACGTATGCGCCTGACCCAGAGCACGAAGCCGATCGGCTCGCAGTCGGCGTGCAGCCGCCGCCGACTTTTTTTAAGTGATCTGAGCCGCCGCTGATGTATGCGGCTCTCATCGGCTCAAATTTTTAGCCGACTGAGTCGGCTAAGCCGTTGAAAAATATAAATTTATACAGCAAATTTGTATAAATATGTCTTTTAATCTTATCGATAAATTAACATATTATAATGCTCATTATTGGACGATAATTTACATTGTGCACTCGTCTTCGAGAGGCAAAAACGTGTAGGCTATTTATATTAATTATACCCTACAGCACATAGTGGTAAGGGTATTATGTCTTTGTAGATTTGTTTTTTTTTTTTTATCACAAAACCTTTGGCAACCTTTTGTAACTTACGAATTTTGATGGAGTGGCAACCATATTGTTTGCCAAAGATTCGTTGTGTTTTTGCTTGTTCAAAGAAAAGAATGCAAAATGTGCCAAAGGAATATTAAAAATTATTTTTCCGCTAACCGAAAGGGTCAAACAGTTTTGACTAAATCAGAACCCGATTCTGACGAATCTGTTGATACTGAAATCAATATTTCTCAATATGCAGATGTATCTCAATATGAAGATCTTTTTAAAAAGAAAAATGAATTTAAAAATTTGGCAAAGGTTGTTGTAAATGAAGGTGGTATATCATTGTGTTGGAAATATTTTGGTGATCTCTATTTTAAAAAGAGGCATATACTTCAAAAATATAAATTTTGCAAATTGTGTTTGGATGAAAAGACCAATTTAAAAAGGTAAGAATTTCTAATTTTTTCCATTCGCATGTGTGTAATTGTTTATTATATGAACCATCTACGAGCTGTACATAACTTGGACGTGAAATCTTTAAATAACCTGAAAAGTTCAACAATGACACAAAATGCATTGAAATCCTCAACAAGTTGTAACAACAAACAACAAAATGCTCGCCGGGTCGCCGAAATGTGCTGTTGGGATTTGCAACCGTTTAAAATTGTTGAAAGGCCAGGATTTAAGAAATTGGTATCTTTCTTAAACCCAAAGGCTATATTCCCCACAGATAGGACAATAGCTACAACGGCTTTAAACGATGTTTATAACATATATTTGGACCACGTAAAAACAAGCCTTAAAGAGTCGCCCGAAAATGTTACACTTGTATTGGATATGTGGTCAGATAAACATAAGCACTTGTCTTACATAAACATAAAAGTGCATTTCTGCCAAAATTTTCAAATGCAAATTGTAACGCTCAAGACAGAGATCTTTCCACGACCTCACACTGGACTAGCAGTTGTAGAAAAAATTGAAGAAGCTTTATGTGAATTTAATCTGTTGGAAAAAAACATATGTGCTGTTAC
>NW_026881550.1:0-35488 GCF_032173495.1 Musca vetustissima | reverse complement strand
CTTGCTTGCAGTCAAACGGAAGGAAATACTTGCGGTTATGCCACCTTAATAGACACTCGATTTACTTGTTTTGCCAGCAACTCAAACTTATTTCCATAGACGCCGTAAAACACAAAATCAACAATAATACGAGCACACACACACACCCACACAGACACAATACCGAGCAAACGAAATGCAATGAGATTATGGTAAAAGGATATATAGAGAGAAATTTGCATATTTATTTTGTGTGTACATGTGTTGGTGTGAGTATGAAGAAGTGCAAAAAGGAACATTTTAACTGCATGCAGAGTTTCGTAACCTACAACTGTATTAGTAAGTGTTGAATGACTGCATAACAGAATGGGTACACAGACATATTTACACGGAGGAAATTTTGTGGTTTTGAAAGAAAGAAGGTGACCATCCAAACTTATAATGGTCCTTGAAAAAATATTCTTTAAGGAAATCACGCCTTTGATGATCCTTGAAAAAATATTCTTTAAGGAAATCACGCCTTTGATGATCCTTGAAAAAATATTCTTTAAGGTAACCACGCCTTTGATGGTCCTTGAAAAATTATTCTTTAAAGAAACCACGCCTTTGATGGGCCTTGAAAAAATACTCTTTAAGAAAACTACGCCTTTGATGGTCCTTGAAAAAATATTCTTTAAGGAAACCACGCATTTGATGGCCATTGAAAAAATATTCTTTAAGGAAACCACGCCGTTGATGGTCATTGAAAAAATATTCTTTAAGGAAACCACGCCTTTGATGGTCCTTGAAAAATATTATTTAAGGAAACCACGCCTTTGATGGTCCTTGAAAAAATATTCTCTAAGGAAACCACGCCTTTGATGGTCCTTAAAAAAATATTCTTTAAGGAAACCACGCCTTTGATGGTCCTAGAAAAATATTCTCTAAGGAAACCACGCCTTTGATGGTCCTTGAAAAAATATTCTTTAAGGAAACCACGCCTTTGTTGATCCTTTAAAAAATATTCTTTAAGGAAACCACGCCTTTAATGGCCCTTTAAAAAAATATTCTTTAAGGAAACCACGCCTTTGATGGTCCTTGAGAAAATATTCTTTAACAAATCCACGCCTTTAATGGTCCTTGAAAAAATATTCTTTAAGGAAACCACGCCTTTAATGGTCCTTGAAAAAATATTATTTAAGGAAACCACGTCTTTAATGGTCCTTGAAAAATATTATTTAAGGAAACCACGCCTTTGATGGTCCTAGAAAAATATTCTCTAAGGAAACCACGCCTTTAATGGTCCATGAAAAAATATTCTTTAAGGAAACCACGCCTTTGATGGTCCTAGAAAAATATTATCTAAGGAAACCACGCCTTTGATGGTCCTTGAAAAAATATTCTTTAATGAAACCACGCCTTTAATGGTCATTGAAAAAATATTCTTTAATGAAACCACGCCTTTAATGGTCATTGAAAAAATATTCTTTAAGGAAACCACGCCTTTGACTGTCCTTGAAAAAATACTCTTTAAGGAAACCGCGCCTTTGATGGTTCTCTAAAAATATTCTTTAAGGAAACCGCGCCTTTGATGGTTCTCTAAAAATATTCTTTAAGGAAACCACGCCTTTAATGCCGCTTTAAAAAAACATTCTTTAAGGAAACCACGCCTTTGATGGTCCTTGAAAAAATATTCTTTAACAAATCCACGCCTTGGATGGTCTTTAAAAAATATTCTTTAAGGAAACCACGCCTTTAATGGTCCTTGAAAAAATATTATTTAAGGAAACCACGTCTTTAATGGTCCTTGAAAAATATTATTTAAGGAAACCACGCCTTTGATGGTCCTTGAAAAAATATTCTCTAAGGAAACCACGCCTTTGATGGTCATTGAAAAATATTATTTAAGGAAACCACGTCTTTGATGGTCCTTGAAAAAATATTCTCTAAGGAAACCACGCCTTTGATGGTCCTTGAAAAAATATTCTTTAAGGAAACCACGCCTTTTTAGGTCCTTGGAAAAAATATTCTTTAAAAAGTCCACGCCTATTTAGGTCCTTGAGAAAATATTCTTTAAAAAATCCACTCCTATTTAGGACCTAAAAAATATTCTTTAAAAATCTACACCTATTTAGGTCCTTGAAAAATATTCCTTAAAAATCCGCACTTTCTCGAAACAATTGTGCTGGTCACCTTAGTACCAGGGGCTATGCCATACACACAATATCCTGTTCAAGATCCGCATTCAACATAGTCAAACGTCATCGTCTGTGTCATCTATTATTTGCACACTGTGCACAACCACAGTGTACTTAACATTTGTACGTGTGGGTGTATGTCGGTGTGTGTGTGTTAGTATATTATTCCTTTTCTATGTCAGTATCCGTATTCTACTAGTACTTCACTTTTAAATGTGTTTGATGAATGTGAATATTTTCAATTAAACGTCAAATCATGGTGGTGGTTTGGATGAATGGATGGTTGGGTTGTTCTTGATGTTCATGTCGAGTTGGCTTGACTTGAACCCTCCGGTTTTTTTTCTGTTTTTGGTTTGTTTGAGACGTTTGATATTACGACAGGCAGCAAGGAGTAAGTTATTGCTGTTGCCACTTGACAGACATGCCAGTGTTATGGCTATGGCGGTTATGGTGTTAGAAGTGGCGGTCGTTAGCTGTCAATTGTTATTTACATAAAAATGACTGCAGAATTTTTGCGAAGGAGTGCAGATAGAATAGAAATTACAAAAAGTGAAACGAATATTCTGACGATAATAAGGATGGGGGCGGAATGGCTGAGGCGGAGGGTGTGAGTTTGACATGGATTGTTGATGTTGTAGTAGAAGAATGAAAGGAAGAAGAAACGAATTAAGCTTTCAAGCTATAAAATTGAGTAAAGCAACAATTAATGCAATTGACAGCTACAACAACAACCGAGCAGCAAAACAATATGTACTTTTATTGGATTTCATTCAGAAGGGACAACAATAGGGATATTTAAAGAATATTTTTCATAGGACTATTGCAGATAAAGGCGTGGATTTTTAAAGAATTATTTTCCTAGGACCTTTGAAGGCGTGGATTTTCAAGAATATTTTTTTTGGGCCCCCTGAAGATATAGTTGTCGATTTTTAAAGCATATTTTTCCTAAGACCATATTTTTCCTGGGACCATCGAAGATATAGTTTTCGATTTTTAAAGAATATGTTTCCTAGGACCGTTGAAGATATAGGCGTGGATTTTTAAAGTATATTTTTCCTAAGACCATTGAAGATATATGCGTGGATTTTTAAAGAGTATTTTTTCAAGGACCTACTGAAATATAGGCGTGGATTTTTAAATAATATTTTTTCAAGGACCTACTGAAATATTGGCGTGGATTTTTAGATAATATTTTTGCAATGACCTACTGAAATAAAGGCGTGGATTTTTAAATAATATTTTTTCAAGGACCTACTGAAATATAGGCGTGGATTAAAAATCCACGCCTATATTTCCAAGAATATTTTCCTAGGACCATTGCAGATATAGGCGTGGATTTTTAAAAAATATTTTTCCTGGGACCATCGAAGATTTAGGCGTGGATTTTTAAAGAATATTTTTCCTGAGACCATTGAATATATAGGCGTGGATTTTTAATGAATATTTTCCTGAGACCATTGAAGATATAGGCGTGCATTTTTAAAGAATATTTTTCCTAGGACCATTGAAGATATAGGCGTTGATTTTTAAAGAATATTTTTCCTAGGACCATTTTAGATATGGGCGGCGATTTTTAAAGAACATTTTTCCTGGGACCATCGAAGTTAAAGGCGTGGATTTTTAAAGAATATTTTTCATAGGACCATTAAAGGCATAGGCGTGGATTTTTAAAGAATATTTTTCCCAGGATCATTGAAGATATAGGCGTGGATTTTTAAAGAATATTTTTTCTAGGTTCATTAAAGATATAAGCGTGGATTTTTATAGAATATTTTTTCTAGGTTCATTAAAGATATAAGCGTGGATTTTTATAGAATATATTTCCTGAGACCATCGAAGATATAGACGGGGAATTTTTAATGAATATTTTTCCTGGGACCATCGAAGATATAGGCGTGGATTTTTAAAGAATATTTTTCCTGGGACCATCGAAGATATAGGCGTGGATTTTTAAAGAATATTTTTCCTGGGACCATCGAAGATATAGGCGTGGATTTTTAAAGCATATTTTTCCTGGGACCATCGAAGATTTAGGCGTGGATTTTTAAAGAATATTTTTCCTGGGACCATCGAAGATTTAGGCGTGGATTTTTAAAGAATATGTTTCCTGGGACCATCGAAGATATAGGCGTGGATTTTAAAGAATACTTTTCTGGGACCATCGAAGATATAGAAGATATTTTTCCTGGGACCATCGAATATATAGCGGTGGGTTTTCGAAGAATATTTTTCCGGGGACCATCGAAGATATAGGCGTGGATTTTTAAAGAATATTTTTTCTAGGACCATCGAAGGTTTAGGCGTGGATTTTTAAAGAATATTTTTTCTAGGACCATCGAAGGTTTAGGCGTGGATTTTTAAAGAATATTTTTCATAGGACCATTAAAGACATAGGCGTGGCTTTTTAAAGAATATTTTTCCCAGGATCATTGAAGATATAGGCGTGGATTTTTAAAGAATATTTTTTCTAGGTTCATTAAAGATATAAGCGTGGATTTTTATAGAATATATTTCCTGAGACCATCGAAGATATAGACGGGGAATTTTTAATGAATATTTTTCCTGGGACCATCGAAGATATAGGCGTGGATTTTTAAAGAATATTTTTCCTGGGACCATCGAAGATATAGGCGTGGATTTTTAAAGAATATTTTTCCTGGGACCATCGAAGATATAGGCGTGGATTTTTAAAGAATATTTTTCCTGGGACCATCGAAGATATAGGCGTGGATTTTTAAAGCATATTTTTGCTAGAACTATTGAAGATATAGGTGTGGATTTTTAAAGAATATTTTTCCTAGGACCATTGAAGATATAGGCGTGGATTTTTAAAGAATATTTTTCCTAGGACCATTGAAGATATAGGCGTGGATTTTTAAAGAATATCTTTCCTAGGACCATCGAAGATATAGGCGTTGTTTTTTAAAGAATAGTTTTCCTGGAACCTCTGAAGATATTGGTGTGGATTTTGAAAGAATATTTTTCCTGGGACCATCGACGATATAGGCGTGGATTTTAAATTTCTTTTTCAATGATAAATCGAGTTTAATCTCTTCCGTAGTCTCTTCCTAAAATAAACTCCTCTCCATTTTACCCCAAAAATTTAGTTTACGAATTTCTTCAAGAATTTCGCTATCCTCCCCTTTTCGAAATCAACCTCTCCAGCTAAGAATTTGAAATATAAACTTTTCAACAATTCCGCATTGTTTACTTCAAGTTTTTATTCGGTTTCATTCAACGCCATCATCATCATCCACAAAAACTGAGACGAAAATCGTATCGACAACTATCTGAGTGCTTAGCATTTGTGCTCGAAATTTTTCGTTTTCACGCTGTGGTTCTCTATTCAGAGAATCATGTTCGCTGCTATTTGCAAGAACAATTTTTATTATTGTTTGCCACAACAACAACACAATTGTGGTTTGGTTGGCATTATTTCGGAAAAGCATTCAACTCTCAATTGAGAAGACACTTGAATTGTGAAAATAACTTTGCGGCCATGGAGGAGGTATGAGGACAATGGATTCTCATACCCTGCAGTCATGCTCATTCTCCCTCTAATTTTGGCTCAGCTTTACTTTCGAAATAACATGAAATCATTTTCAATGTAATTGCTCGGTGTCATGACTCTTGACACTTTAGTTGTCAGCTGGTATTCGACATGGTCATGTAATCTATATTAGTTAATTTAGTCGTCGTGATTATTATTATGGTTTATTGAAGTTGTTGTTGAGCAGAGTTGATTTAGAGGTATTGTGTTCAATTAAGGGGTAGTGGAGGGAGGAGGAAATTCTGATGGATTTGATAAATTATTGGAATTAAAGACTAATGGATTTCCAAGGAATATATATTCTAGTACTACGATAGGCGAGGATTTTTAAAGAATATTTTTTCAAGGACCATCCAACACAGGCGTGGATTTTAAAGAATATTTTTTCAAGGTCCATCAAACACAGGCGTGAATTTTTAAAGAATATTTTTTCAAGGACCATCCAAAACAGGCGTGGCTTTTTAAAGAATATTTTTTCAAGGACCATCCAACACAGGCGTGGCTTTTTAAAGAATATTTTTTCTAGGACCATCCAACACAGGCGTGGATTTTTAAAGAATATTTTTTCTAGGACCACCAATAGGCGTGGATTTTTTAAAGAATATTTTTTCTAGGACCAAAACAGGCGTGGACTTTTTAAAGAATATTTTTTCTAGGACCACCAATAGGCGTGGATTTTTAAAGAATATTTTTTCTAGGACCACCAATAGGCGTGGATTTTTAAAGAATATTTTTTCTAGGACCACCAATAGGCGTGGATTTTCAAAGAATATTTTGTCAAGGACCATCCAACACAGGCGTGGATTTTTAAAGAATATTTTTTCTAGGACCACTAATAGGCGTGGATTTTTAAAGAATATTTTTTCTAGGACCACCAATAGGCGTGGATTTTTAAAGAATATTTTTTCTAGGACCACCAATAGGCGTGGATTTTTAAAGAATATTTTTTCTAGGACCACCAATAGGCGTGGATTTTTAAAGAATATTTTTTTCTAGGACCACCAATAGGCGTGGATTTTTAAAGGAAATTTTTTCTAGGACCAGCAATAGGCGTGGATTTTTAAAGAATATTTTTTCTAGGACCAAATATAGGCGTGGATTTTTAAAGAATATTTTTTCTAGGACCAAATATAGGCGTGGATTTTTAAAGAATATTTTGTCAAGGACCATCCAACACAGGCGTGGATTTTTAAAGAATATTTTTTCTAGGACCACCAATAGGCGTGGATTTTTAAAGAATATTTTTTCTAGGACCACCAATATGCGTGGATTTAAAAAAAAAAAACTACAATGAACGTTGTAGTTATTCCTCTCTTGTCCTCGTAGGAGTCCTTTGAAACCCCCTCTGTAATATTTTTCTTACATCATTATGTAAATATATTTACCCACACAAACACAGTTTGCCTTTTGTAAACTTATTTGAAAGCTGTCAACACCGGATATTATTATTTGTTTTGCATTTTTATACCCTTCACCACACTGTGGTACAGGGTATTATGTCTTTGTGCATATGTTTGTAACAGGCAAAAATAATCGAGATAGACCCATGGTTCCTTTTGAGAATATGCATAGAATCACTTTCTGAGTCGATTTATGCATGTCCGTCCGTCCGTCCGTCTGTCCGTCTGTCCGTCTGTAGATGTTAAATTGTAAACAAAGTACAGGTCGCATTTATGATCCGAATTGGATGAAATTTGGCACAGCTCATTTGTTTGGCCCAAGGACGAACCCTATTGAAATTGGGAAAAATCGGTTCAGATTTAGATATAGCTCCCATACATATTTTTGTCCGATTTAATGTAAACGGTCCCTATATATCTTTCGATTTGCACGAAAATTGGCACAGCGTAATGAATTAGGTCTAGAATGATGTGTGTAAAATTTCATAAAAATCGGTTCAGATTTAGATATAGCTCCCATATATATCTTCGTCCGATTTAAGGTAAATTGTGTACCAAAGCCCCTATATATATTTCGATTTGCACGAAATTTGGCACAGCGTAATGAATTAGGTCTAAAATGATGTGTGTAAAATTTCATAAAAATCGGTTCAGATTTAGATATAGCTCCCATATATATCTTCGTCCGATTTAAGGTAAATTGTGTACCAAAGCCCCTATATATCTTTCGATTTGCACGAAATTTGGCACAGCGTAATGAATTAGGTCTAGAATGATGTGTGTAAAATTTCATAAAAATCGGTTCAGATTTAGATATAGCTCCCATATATATATTCGTCCGATTTAAGGTAAATTGTGTACCCAAGCCCCTATATATCTTTCGATTTGCACGAAATTTGGCACAGCGAGATGAATTAGGTCTAGAATAATTGGTGTAAAATTTCATAAAAATCGGTTCAGATTTAGATATAGCTCCCATATATATCTTCGTCCGATTTAAGGTAATTGGTGTACCAAAGACCCTATATATCTTTCGATTTGCACGAAATTTGGCACAGCGAGATGAATTAGGTCTAGAATAATTGGTGTAAAATTTCATAAAAATCGGTTCAGATTTAGATATAGCTCCCATATATATTTTCATCCGATTTAAGGTAATTGGTGTACCAAAGACCCTATATATCTTTCGATTTGTACGAAATTGGGCATAGCGTACTGGCATTTGGGTCTATAATAATTTGTGCTAAGTTTCATGAAAATCGGTTCAGATTTAGATATAGCTCCCATATATATTTTCGTCCGATTTTATGTAATGGGTGCACCAAAGTCCCTATATATCTTTCGATTTGCACGAATTTTGGTATAGGGTACGTAGGTCAGCTAAGTACTTCGCTTTGTTACAAGAGACATTTGGGTTTGAAAGGTTTTTTGTATAGAAGCAATAGTTTCTGGTTAGAATATCCCAACAAAAAACTAAGGGAACTTATGAGGATCAGTGGCGTGATCCGAAACTATAGTCTTCCCGGCCTTACCCCTCGGCAATCAATGCCATACATTCCCCACTAATAGATAGTTGTTTTTTATAAAAACAAAATACAAATGGTATCCCAAATAAACCGCCAACACTACTGAAGTACTGAATTAAGTCTAAAATGATGTTGCTAAGCTGCGTGAAAAGATCCATAGCAAGGCCGAATGACACAACGTACTGAAGTAATATAAATTAGTCTCTAACAATTTTCCCTGAAATCGGTTCAGATATAGATATATAACAAAATCGCGTCGTCTGTTGGGATACATATGTAGAATAAACCCAAAGTGGTGAAGGGTATCATATAGTCGGCCCAGCCCGACTTTACTACTTTCCTTACTGGTTTTGTCTGTGTGTGTACGTGGTAATGATGATGATGATATCAAATCTAACTTCAATTCTGTACAACCCGCTGCCTTTGCACACACACAGACACTCAATATCCAGACTGTCACAAATCAAACATGACACAAACATGGTGATGATAATATTCTTTAAAACTCAATCTGTCTGTTGCCATAAACAAACTTGATCTCAAGCAAGAAAGCAAACAAAATGGATTGTTAAGAAGGACATACCTAAATACATACACACACATCCATACATATTTGTAAAATGTAAATCAAGAAATGCAAAGAGAGGAGACGAGAGAAGAAGAAAAAAAAAATTAAAACAGGATTATACTATCCTAAATAAATAAGAAGTAAAAAAATATAAATTTTGATGTCTACCATGGTATATCCTTTTTTGAGTTGCCACTGCACAACAAGACATCAATATTAGACGTCACTAAAGATTGATTGCATTCGAGGAACATTTACAAAACCTAAAGGATATCGGAAAGAAATATATTTAGCCATTCCACCCCATTCGCCCATTAGGTAAGGCAGTAATCCTTTAAGACAACCAACAGTAGTCAAGGGGGTATAAAATATTTTACCCACATCCATAATGCAGCTACAGAAAGCAATCCATTTCCTTCGGATTCGAAAATATATCATTTACAAAAAAACTACAGGATTGCGTGTAAATTTTAACAAATTTCCGCTGAATGACGCCAGTGTTAGTGAGACAGCAAGGAATAAATTTTAAGGATAAGGTAAAATATAGTTTTCTCTTTATTTCCTTGACATGGCTTTGTTCAGTTTCTCGTGTATTTTTTTCATTTTACTTGACGTTACTGCCTTGTTCAATTCCTTACTTCTGTTATTTTTTGTAAAATAATAATAATTATTTTTGATTGATGCACTACAGTTATTGCTATGGCATGATGTTCTGTCAAACGAAATGATAGATATTTTTTCAGCGTTAAGAACATGGCGTTACACTTATAAATAGTCTAGAAAAATACTTCTGGAGGCATTATATAGACTGGCATTTATAAATTATAATTACGCTAAAAGCGTAATCGGACGATGTCGAAATATAGCGAAAATATATGTAATGACAGAATTTTAAATAAAAATTTATTGAATTTGTGTTGGGTACGGATTTTCTCCTGCCCGTGGTGTGCATGCTCCGAAAATACGTGGGCATACGATGCAAATTTTCTGGAAAAAAAAGTTTTTACTGGGCTTCTGCCAGAGCGCAGAGGATATGTCCAAAAAAATTCTACAAAGACGTTGTTTACATTACGAATCCGGAATTCCAAATTATAGACAATTTTACGGCCTAATTCGAAAAAAAAACTAAAAACGTAATATGGGACGGCGACCTGTGTATTAACGGCTATGAAAAAACATGCCCATTATACCAAATATTTTATGAACAAATATTTGTTATCATTCAAGAACTCGAAACAGCTAATTGCCTCCACATTGGTCGTAATATACCATTCTAATATTCAAAATATCGAAATAAAAATATGAATCTACATCGAAAATATATATGGGCAATATTGCCAATTTTTTAACATAGCTGAAGCGGAGGTTCACCCCTTTATAACTCGGGAATTACTTAAGTATAGAAAAAAAAGTGAAAAAGTGAATACTCGGCGGACAATGCCATACATTCCCCACTAATAAATAGTTGTTTTTTATAAAAACAACAAACTGGGATTAAGCCTGACTATTTTGCAAAAACAAAATACAAATGGTATCCCAAATAACCCGCCAACACTACTAGTGAATAGTTTTGGGTAAATTGATCTGTCATTGCAAACTGTTCATGATATTGACCTCCAAACTTTATTTTGGTGGAAGCTGTGTCTACTTTAATGTAAAAAAATGTGTAAAAACAGGTTGAGGCGAACCAGTTTTTTTATATTCTCTATCGATTTGTGACTAAGCCACTCATTGCACGGTCTTCGTGTCAAAATAAAACTAAAAGCCAACAAAATGGAGACTACGCCCCTTATATATCATTTTTCAAAATTTTCACTGCATCTACCTTTAAATGATGCTGACATTTTGAAGCTCGATTTTGAGTGTTTTTTTTTAATTTTACTTCTAGCTTTAATACGCAAACAGGAATTTATAAAAATCGACTATAAGATTATTGTAGTCGCGAATCTGCGTAATTTGATATGTATTTTGTGTATGTAGTATGCACAGCTTCAGAGTAATACTCATCCGATGGTGCGAATTTTGTGCGATCAAATTTCTAAAAAACCTATTTTTCGGGCCAAATTTTTAGATCTGTCAACTGAATGACATGGGTACCCGCGATCAATAAGGTTTTTTACGTTTCGGATGATATAAAATCTTCTTCGTGAAAATCCATCTACTAGAACGGCGGGAACTGGCCTTCCAAAAACACGAAATTTGGAAAAAAATGTTTTTGAAAATATCACGGATTTATTTGCGTTTTCTGTGTATCATTTCCGCTTCAATAAATGACCTCATACGGATTTTGATCTTTTTCGAAAAGATAACTTTAAAAACTTCAGCCGAAAGAGAGATGTACGCAATTTATCTCAAAAATAGATTTTGCTGGCACATCCATGGTTCTTAATGGACCACATTGAAATGGTATAGATCGATGTATTTTTTTAGGGTGCACACCGAAATCGGATGCGCGTTAATGGCATATGGAGTTTTCGGAAATTATTCGCGTTTTACGATTTTTTGGGTACTTCAATGTAACGTGCGGCACATCTTAGCCGTCAAATGAAATTTCGCAAAATATATATGGATTGGAAGATAAACTTCAGTACTTCCTGGAAACCGCATGCATATCAAATGATTTTGAGAATTA
Organism: Musca vetustissima; assembly: GCF_032173495.1. NCBI lineage: Eukaryota > Metazoa > Arthropoda > Insecta > Diptera > Muscidae > Musca > Musca vetustissima. Next base: position 23,656 of record NW_026881550.1, on the reverse strand, counting down.
CGCAATTTAGACTCAATTTATCTCAAAAATAGTGTGAGCTGGCACATCCATGGTTCTTAATGGACCACATTGAAATCGGTATAGATCGATGTATTTTTTTTAGGGTGCACACCGAAATCGGATGCGCGTTAATGACATATGGAGTTTTCGGAAATTATTCGCGTTTTACGATTTTTTAGGTACTTCAATGCAACGTGTGGCACATCTTAGCCGTCAAATGAAATTTCGCAAAATATACATGAAATGGAAGATAAACTTCAGTACATCCTGGAAACCGCATGCGCATCAAATGATTTTGAGAATTACGCGATTTACACGCAATTTAAAATGTATATTTCATAATATTATTTTATTTTAAGATTTATTCCTATTTATAGAATACTAAGATTTATCGGAAGGGTCTTGATATAATCCGCAAGGCGTATACTTATACACAAAAAGTTATTATTATAATATATGTGTAAATTTTTCGGCGAAATTCGGGTAAAATAGCAGAATAACCCCAACATTTTTTTCTGAAATTTCTTGTATACAATTAAAAAAATAAATATGATGACATTATTTTTTCGAACCAAAAACAAATATTTTTCCTCAATATCTTGTTTTGTTGCCGCTGTGATTTAGAAACCGCTACACGGACTTTTGTGATTTTGATATCATTTGATTCATCATGGTGTTTAGATTATGTAGATATTTTTAAATTGATTTGTAGATGTGTGTATGTCATAAATATAATGAAAATATTGATGTAATCTGCTATATTTTTATTATTTTTCTCATATTTCGCGAAGATGTGCAACTTTATCGTGATTATTATAATATATTCATATTCTTATTTTACGGAGGAAGATATATATCAGCGTTTTTGGTCAATATAATAAACGGCGTAATTTTAAGATTTTTTTCTTATGCCCATAATTAAAACCTCGATAACTTTTGCGCGCATCAACCAAAAATTTGATCGCGAACGGTTTCGGAGTCAGAACATTTTTCTCTATATGTGTACCAAAAATCATTGATGTGCCACAAAAACAAAAAAGCTGATTTTTTGAAAATGGAATATTAAAAAATTGGCAATATTGCCCATATACATCAAAATTTTTCCATAGATGCATCCACAATAAAAAAATTATAGCTAATAGTGGCTAAAATCCTTAAAATATCTAAAACTTTTTGAATTTTAGTGTGGGACTACGACAAAACATGGGCCTATATCGACAATTTACTACAAAAATATTTCTCACCTTCCAATAACCCAAGATACCTTATTACAGAGTGTTTGGTGGAGGTTATATATACCGAAAATGGGAGGAACTTTATAAGGCGGCTATGCTTGAAAATGAAAAACCAGTAAGGAAAGTAGTAAAGTCGGACGGGGCCGACTATATGATACCCTTCACCATTTTGGCATATTCAACAGATGAATCCTAACAGACGTCTAAATTTTGAAGGTCTTTCTTTCTTTCTACACCTATATTAATTTTTCATTTGTACAGATACGGATACACAAGTGCACAATTTACATAAAATTGGAAGAAAATATATATGGGAGCTATATCTAAATCTAAACCGATTTTCAGGAAACTTAACACACATCATTCTAGACCTAATTCATTACGCCATGCCAAATTTCGGGCAAATCGACATATGTATAGGGACTTTGGTGCACCATTTACATTAAATCGGACGAAAATGTATATATGGGAACTATATCTACATATGGACCGATTTTCAAGAATCTTAACACACCTCATTCTAGACTTAATTCAGTACGCTGTGCCAAATTTTGTGCAAATCGAAAGAAATATAGTGACTTTGGTACAGCATTTACATTAAATCGGACGAAAATATATATGGGGGCTATATCTAAATCGGAACCGATTTTCACGAAACTTAACGTACATGATTCCAGACTTTATTTAGTTCGATATGCCAAATTTCGTGCAAATCGAAAGATATTTAGGGACTTTGGTACACCCTATTCCTTAAATCGGACGAAAACATATATGGGAGCTATATCTAAATCGGAACCGATTTTCACGAAACTTAACACACATTATTCTAGACTATGTTCAGTACCCTATACCAAATTTCGTGCAAATCGAAAGATATTTAGGGACTTTGGTGCACCATTTACTTTAAATCGGACGAAAAATATATATGGGAGTTATATTTAAATCTGACCCGATTTTCACGAAACTTAGCACACATCATTCTAGGCCTAATTCAGTACGATGTGCCAAATTTTGTGCAAATCGAAAGATTAATAGGGACTTTGGTACACCATTTACATTAAATCGGACGAATATATATATGGGAGATATATCTAAATCTGGACCGATTTTCACGAAACTTTGCACACATTATGCTATACTTAATTCAATACGCTATGCCAAAATTCGTGCAACTCGAATGATTTACAGGGACTTTGGTGCGTCATTAACCTAAAATCGGGCGAAACTATATATGGGAGCTATATCTAAATCTAAACCTATTTTTCCAATTTCAATAGGGTTGGTCCTTGGGCCAAATAAATGAGCTGTGCAAAATTTCATCCAAATCGGATTATAAATGCGACCTGTACTTTGTTTAAAATTTAACATCAACAGACGGACATGCATAAATCGACTCAGAAAGTGATTCTATGCATATTCTCAAAAGGAACTATGGGTCTATCTCTCTCAAATACATAATACCCTGTACCACAGTGTGGTGAAGGGTATAAAAAAATCGAACGGAAATAAATATGGTAGCTTCATCTAAATCTGAACCGATTTTCACGAAACTTAACATACGTAATACTAGACTAAATTCAGTGCGCTATACCAAATTTCTTGCAAATTGAGGGAAATATGGGGCTTTGGTACAACATTTGCATAAAATCCGACGAAAATATATATGGGAGCTATAGTTTAAATATAGCTCCCATATATATTTTCGAACCAATTTTCACGAAACTTAGCACACACCATTCTCGATTTAATTCAGTGCGCTATACCAAAATTTGTGCAAATCGAAAGCTATATACGGACTTTGGTGTCCCATTTACCTTAAATCGGACGAAAATATATATGGGAGCTATGTCTTCATCTGATCCAATTTTCTCGATACTTGACACACGTCATTCTAGACTCAATTCACTACACTATGCAAAATTTGGTGCAAATCGAAAGATATATAGGGATTTTGGTGCACCATTTGCACCATTATATATGGGAGCTATATCTTAATCTGAATCGATTTTTACGAAACTAAGTATACATCTTTCTAGACTTAATTCTGTACGCTATCTCAAATTTCGTGCAAATCGAAAAATATATAGGTACTTTGGTAGACCATTTACATTAAATCGGGCGAAAATATGTAAGAGAGCTGAATAGATTTTCGGCAATTTCAGCAGTGTTCGTCCTTGGGCCAAACCTGTACTTTGTTTACAAATTAACATCAACGGACGGACGGACATGCATAAATCGATTCAGAAATTGATTCTATATGCACAAATACCCTGTACCGCAGTGTGGTGAAGGGTATAGGAATTGAAATTTTGGTATAGCCCCCATATAACGGCACCCCAAATATGAAGCTTTATGGGGATTTTTCATTTTTCGTTGTTTTGGGTTTTATACACGTTTCTGCCTAATATATTGTAGCAAATCTTCCAAATAAAACCGAATTGGCTCTAATTCAATTTATAAGGTTTGTAATAGTGTGTCTAATCTTCGTACTAAACATGATCAATATTGGTTCACCCTATATAACGCAACACCCAACCGGAATTTTGGGGAGGTTGGACACCTGCTTCAACCAAACTAGCTGTTATTTTGTATTTTTATAGCAAAAATGTTATTGTCTGATTTGATTAAAAATTTTTTTCTAGCAAAAACATGGTCCCCATATAAATATGCCAATAATTTGAAATTCAGGCTAGCAACACCTTTGCAGAAAGTTGTCAGTTTAGATCCGTGTTTATCAGATCCCTTATGTTTAGGTCATACTCTGAGGATAAAAGATCTTCTGGCACATAAATATCCCCATATTCCATAAAAATTCCCAGACAAATTTTCTTACAGTTAGTACTACTGTTTCTCAAAGGATGAAACTCCTTCTTGGTGGCAGTTAAAAATGGAGAACTTTCCGATTTCTTTAATTATTCATATTATAGTCTTACTCTAGTTGTTAATTTAATTAAATTGTTCCGAAGTTATCATGCAACTTATACCAAAGCGTATCAGATTTTAAGTATATCAGCAAATAACTACATCAGCTGGCACGCATTCGAAGTATTCATCTGTATTAATTTTGCAAATTCGCCAATGCCAAAAGTTCTTCAAAGAAAATCTCTCTTCTCTTTTTTGGCAATAATTAATTATTTTGGGACGTTTGGAAATCCACTTCCCAGAAAAAAAACCGAAACGAAAAATTGCCAATACAATTGAGGGCAAAAACCTGATGATGACAACGACATCAGCAACAACAACAAAGGAGAAAATCATACAATTCAGCCATCACCACCAACTGTTGACGACATCATTTATCATCAACCTGTCTGTCAGTGATACCAAAAAAATACAAAAACGCACAACAGGAACGCACGAAAAAGGTAAAATGGAATGATACGGAATGACAGGCCAAGTTGAAGAAGACGAAAAGGAATTCTTGACATTGTTTGCCCAGCACCGTCACCACCACTACTACCATCACCATGATAATTGTCAATACCACCATATGATGCAGGCAGGAGGCAACGAGCATTCATGCATCGAGCCATAAGACCAAAACAAACTGACTGCCTTCCTGCCAGCCTGTCGACCTGACACTACTCAGTCATTCTCAATCACAACTGACAGATAATCACGCACAGCAAATAACTTACGCACACATACACACACTGTTCACAGAAGATATATGAGAAAAAGACGGCGAAACAAAATCACTCACACAAACATATCCTGACATTCGAATTCACTCAATCATTTTCCAGAAAAATGTTTTCTCACTTCCCCCTTTTTCTGTGTGCCTCCTCCCTGTGGGTGAGTTGACGGTTGCTCACAAAGATTGAAAGGCTGTCGCTGACACTCCCAAATGCCTTAAGTATTATCCTTGGGCTGTCAAAAAATTATTATGCCTATTAATTTAGCAAAAAAATAAAAACAGCAGTGTCCTGGCCGCGTGTTGTTCGCCGAGGAAATAGAACAACAGCGTTGAGGGTAAATGGTGATAGAACAAAACATCACACATACATATCTCAAATAACGAATGACTTGTATGAATAGCAAGGATAAATTAGATGACGAAAAAAAGAAGAAAACATAAATACTCGGCTTTTATTTTTACGAAAATGGAAAGACGATGAAATTTGCCATAACTCATGTTAGTTGTGGTTTCGAATAAACAACAATTTGTGTTCTGCTTCTGACATACAACTGAAATTACTCAGCATTATTTTTCTGTCATATTTCATTTTGTGTCGTTGCCTCCTTTATCCTGCCACCGCTTACTCATTTTCCAGTAATTTATCCTGTCATACTGCCATTATGACAAAGTTGAAAAATGTTTTGATGAAAAATGTAGTAGATTTTCAGCGCTATTTATTTGATTAAATTTTGCGATGATAACCCTGCCATGTATGGGGAGGAAAAAATGTGGATATTGAATTTTGACAAATAATGAAAGCTCTAATTCGGTAGCATATGCAGCCTTTCATGGCAATCGGGACGTCACATACACATACCATTCTGAAATCAGTGAAAAATTGAAAGTCGAACCGATTTTAACAAAACTTCGCAGACATCAATCTAGACCTAATTCAGTATTCTGTGCAAAATGTTATCCCAATCGGAAAATTATTGGGAGTTGGGTGCACCATTCACATAAAATCGGATGGAACTATATTCCGTTAGCTAAAATGCAAAAAGGCGTAACTAACAAAAGCATAATTGTGTAGGAGAAGCAAAAAACTGGTTTGAATGAAAACTATAAACATGTCATGTGAAATGAAAAAGTATGCTCGGCAGGGTGATATTGCATATGACGAATAATAGACTATAACTTTTTTTAACAAATTTAACAAATTTAGTTATTTAGTTTAATGGCAGTCATAACAAATAGGTAAAAACGTGAATTTTTTATTAGTTACGCCTTTTTCCATTTATCAAATAAACCCACTTGTAGTTACGTCTTTTTGTTTTTTGTTCATAGAAGCTCCTTTTTTGCGCGCAGACGTGTAAAACTTTGTCAACACATGTAGTTTATTGGCATTCACAATATTCATTAAAAAAGTCAATTTTCAATTTTTTTGTTAGTTACGCCTTTTTGCATTTTAGCTGACGATATGGGAGCTATATCTAAATCTGAACCATTTTCTTCAGTTTCGAACCCTTGGGCCAAATAAGTGAATTATGCCAAATTTCATCCAAATCGGATAATAAATGTGACCAGAACTTTGTTCACAAAATACATGGACGGACGTGCGTAAATCGACTCAGAAAGTGATTTTATGCATATTATCAAAAGGAACCATGGGTCTATCTCGATTCCTTTTACCTGTTACACACATATGCACAAAGACATAATACCCTGTACAACAGTGTGATGAAGGGTATAAAGACGTAGTATAGTTGGTGTATGTTTTAGGTGAAATTGGTCAAATCTCAACGGAATTAATAAAACTGTATCTAACTTCGATGTAAAGCAAAATTGGTTGACGTCAATATCGGGATAATTTTGCACGCAGATCGAAACTATATATGATAACATATCTAAATCCGATTTTAAGGAAATTTAATATACGTCGTTATAGGTTCAATTTGATTTCCTGTTCAAAATTTTGTATCTTCACTCTTTAATCTAGTTGTATAGCATAAAATAGAATGAAAATATATGTTGAGGTTCCATCAATTATATCATCGATAAGTGTATGTATCGGTACCTCAACGATTACCAATAATCATCAGAGAATACAAATCGCTAAGGAAGAAGAACAAAGCTAAAATACTTTCCGCTATTAAGAACCAAGAATTGTTTTAAAACAAGAGTCTATGATTAAAAAGAGTGTTTTATTTTAACCAACCACCATCAGTTCCTAATTAGCAACACGTAAGTATCGCCTGTATACTTGTTGTGTTGTCTAATATTTATATTTATTGTTGTTCGTCTTTGTGCAACAAAACTTTCGGCTCTAAAACTACTCTGTAGATTTAGAACCCCTACATGTTCACACGCCTGTATCGGAACTTGTACAATATATATGGAAACTCTACCTATATATGAACTGTTTTTGCACCATTTTCAGTGCATGTTGTCCTTGGGCTAAATAAATGGTCTGTCTAAAAATTTCAGCTCTGCGGCATGTGTAAAATAATACATGGACAGACAGACGGATATTCAAAAATAGGCAGAGGAAGTATACCCCAAAAGTAACTCTGGGTCTATTTTGTTTCTTAGGTTCCCTGTACCACTTATATGTTTATGTGTGGGGCCCACCCTTGGTTTCAAAAAACTTAATTTTGGGTTTCTGTTTAATTCTAACCTACAATAATTTAATTTATACTGAAAATCCAACAACTCTTAAAGATTTTGCCGATTTATTGTGTCAGTATTAAGCGACGGCAGACGTGCTACTTTTACATTAAACGCGTTCTTCTAGAAACATTGTATTTAAGAATGGTGGGCACGATAATTCAAAAACTATGTTGAAATTAACTTGTTGAAATAACTTGGATAAATGTAATAGGTCGAGATCTTCCCCAGTTTCTATCGTGTTTTCTAGTAAAAAATAGGGCATTTATCGAAAATCTAAATTCCCACGGCCATCATTTTGTACCAGAGCCAGAGCCGTTTTAATTCGGAAATCATGGAATCGGATCTTCCAGTCTTCGGAAATCATGCCCTTGTCGAAAAGAAGGACTTTGCTTAAATTACAAAAAAAAGATACAAGACAACAACACGATTATACCAACTCATTGTCTTATCCTTTAAGAGGACCCCCCCATTCTCGGGGTCAAAATTTTTTTTTGATTTAATTCGATTCTACACTAATACAAGAATGTCTCTACAAAATTTCAAGTGAAAATCTCAAGAACTCTTGAAGATATAACCGATTTATTGTGTCAGCATCAAGTGACGGCTAAAGGGCTTCTCAAACTTTAAACGCGTTTTCTCTTTTGCGAATGGCGGGCACGATAACTCAAAAACTAATAACCCAATCGATTTCAATTTTTTACACGTTTCTCTGTGAGTATATAGCTATCGTATGAACTAGGATCGGTGAAGATCTTCCTTATTTTTTAACTTGGTTTTTGGTCAAAATTCGGCGATTTTTCAAAAATATTTTTTCAAAGGTCCGCCATTTTGTTAATTTTAGAGCGAAGTCAATAATCCTAGTTCATACGAGAGCCAGACATGTACTCTTTCTAACACCGTTGGAATTTTCGGATTCCGATGATCCAGTGAGGAGTTATCATGCCCGCCATCAAAAATAAGGACTTTTCTTTAATTACAAAAAACAACAACAAAACAATAACAAAATTTTTTTGTAAATTATTTATCTTCTTTTTTAAATCTTCAAATATATACGTGCAAAAATGCAAACCTTAACAAGCATTGGTATTGATTTACCAGCCCATTGAAAATCTTGAAAAATTAAAATCGAGAATGGGTGGGGTTCCCTTAAGTATTCAAGTATTTATACAAGTCCTCAATGTGGTGCACGTCCACTTGGCAGCCGGTTGAAAATCATTAAAAATTTAAATCAAGAATGAGGGGTCGCCTTAAATTAGGAATTTGGATTGCTCTCCACTTTTGGTATTTTGATAATTTATTATTTTGGGGTCATATTATAAACCAAATCTCCCTACCAAAAATTATCAATATTGCTCCCCTCGTATAAAGGGAGTCTACAATTTTCGATATTTTTGTAATTTTCTTCTTTGTGTTATTAAAATGATCAATATTGGTCACATTATGGGGTATCCCAAAAAATGTCCATATTTTCGGGAGTTTGCGAAAGTTCTTCAACCGAAATGGTTGTAATTTGCTTGTCTGGATTTTCATTTGGTACTAAATCTCTCCACTGAAATTTATCAATATCGGCCCGCATATAACGACACCTCTGGATATTGAGGATTTTGGACAAGTTTTTCGATCGAATTGGTTTAATTTAGTATGTTGGGTTGTAATTGGTTTCAAAATCGTCATATCAAAAATTATCAATATTGATAAGTTTTTTGGGCAGGTCACATATACGGTTCCCTTTAAATTTAGGTATTTTAATGTTTTAAGGGAATTGTTTCGCTTTCTATGAAGTTTTGTTGGATTCGGTTCAGATTTAGATATAGCTCCTATATATATTATTGTTCGATTTTATGTAAATGGTGCACCAAACTACCAAGGTTTGTCCGATGGAAACAAAATTTTGTACAGCGCTGTATGCGAAGTTTTGTTCAATATACAAAATTAAATTTTTTGAAACCGAGAATGGGGGGTCTCCTTAAATCATGTCGGATTTATATATAGCTCACATATATAGTCTCGTCAGATTTTATGAAAATGGTGCACCAAATTGCCAAAGTTTGTCTGATTGAGAAAACATTTTTCACAGTTTACTAAAATTACTACAGGTTGACGTCCTTTAAATTTTATTGAAATCGGTTCAGATTTAGATATATATTTTCCTCCATTTTTAAATAAATGGTGCACCAAATTCCCATTGTCCGATTTCATACAAACGGTACACCAAATAATCCAAGTCTGTCCGATTGACATGCATCTTTTCATAGATATTAGAATGGTATGTTTATGACTTTTTATAGGCCCAAATATCTATTTGGATTTCGCCCGATTTTATTGCAATGGTCATCCAACGATGCTATGTCTGTTCTGTCTACAGGATATTGAACGTATTACTAAATATTGTAGGCCCAGTCCGACATTAGAACTTTGCTCACTTGTTTTATATATTCAGTAGGTCATTTCGTTTACAACACCTGAACATTTTTGTCGGAGACCCCATAAAGTATATTGATTTAGTTTTTGGAGTCTGGCATATATCTGCGCAGTAAATTATCTCTATAAGTCCAAACTTTTTGATCCTGCTCAAATTTCGGTATTTTAAGACTTTCATTCAAACGCTCCAATCGAAAGCCTTTAATTTGGCATATCGGGGTTTGAAAGCTGACACACTTCTTCGCAGAATATAATCATTGTAGGTCGATATTATGAAATATACCTCATATTAAAGTCAGCTCAAATTTTGGTATTTTGAGGAGCATATTCCAACTGATGAGGCTATAATTTCGAATTTCGTGATTTTGGAGGCATGTATACACTGTCACATTATAGGTCTATTATTACCAAATCGGAAATGTGCTATATTGGACCAAATTTTGGTTATACCGTTTATCGAAATTCTTAATCTTTCTACCCGATGTAGTCAGTATTAGTCCATATTTAGGTATAACCTTATATATGAATTCACCTATTAATAACATCCCCATTATAGTAACAATCAGCATACAATTGGTGGAGGTTATCAAAAGTTAGGCACATCCGAAATAACCTAATTTTTCACTTGTTACTCAATAACAATGACGCATATTTATTTCAATATATTCTCCCAATTAACCTTCTTCAAAAATATACTTCTCAATATTTTGTTTTTTTTAGAAATGGTCTAGCACCTAATTAACACCATGACTTATATAATTTTCTTAATGTCCTTTTTTTGAGGAAAGTAAATATTTTCTTTATTAAACAAAATTGATAAGAAATACTTGTGCCCAGGAATATGAAATTGATGATATTTCGAACATTTTATGACAATCTAACAAAACAATTTATTATTATTATAATCGCCCGGCAACGGCACCGTCATCGTCGCCGTCATTACATTTTTCTGCAATGGCGTCGATGTCGTTTTGGTTCCATGATTACGGCTGGTGATGGTGTTGTGAGTGTCTTGTGAGTAAATAAAGTTTGAATAATTAATTGATGAAATGGATTATGACAACATTTAATATTTCTGCTGACAATGACGGATTGGATGATGAAGAATGTTTATTACCAAATGGGAAAGCAGTGGCACAATGAATGACAAGCCAAAGAACAAAACAAAGCAGAAGCCAAAAACAACAGCAGCAAGTACAGAGTGACAAGGCCACATTGGCACCACCATTACAACCACCACTACACTAAATCCACTAAAAGTGGGATTAATGGCAAAAGGATGATTGGTGAGAATAATTTGTTAAAATTTCCCAGGCATTCCGGGGGCAGGGCAAAAAGAAGTTGAAATGTCATTTCCCCCCTTAGCTCGATTTTTCATAACGACATAAATTTCATATTTTTTTTTTCGCTTAAGGTGGTTATTTATCAATGTATTTGCCTTTTTTCGGGGTTTCTCTTTTCCTTAGTCCCTGTTTCTGTTTACGGAGGAGAGGTGGCTTTTGGCAGAAAACAAAAAACAAGAATATTTACAAAGTCATTAGGGCATAATTTATCATCGATATGAATGAGTAATATGTTTTTGTTGTTAATAATTCTTACTGCTTTTTTTGTATGAAGTTTTCACATTTTTCTTGTTTTTTTTTACATTTTGACAGTGTGTAATGTATTTTTCCAAAAATGATAAGTCAATTTCATTTGAGCCGTGTGTGATGAGTGTGAAATAAAAAATCCAATGATGATGAATTTGTTTTAAATCCCTCCCAGATAACAGGCCACAGTAATCGATGGTGAACGATTTTGTTAGGCTTAAAATGACATTTGATAGCATTAAATCCCAAAAATGTCACATAGAATGTGTTGTAGTGACATGAAGTTGACCACTGGTTCTGCGTTTTGGGGGTTGAGGTTAAAGGGAATTTTTTGGGTAAAATGTTATTAAAACGGGGAAAAATCATGCCCATAGCAAGTCTCTTCTTAAAGAAAATTACAAACACTAGATATAGGGCCTTGGGCATGAGATACTTTGTATGTATATAAGTTGGGTTTATAGGCCATAAACATTTCTATAAAAGTTCGGACCTTTTAATACGGGCCATAATATATACAGATCAATCATCCACGGAGAACTCCCAAAGTCATATTCGACTTGTTTATACTCACCTTGGCGTGATGTCCATAATTTTGTACCAATCGGAAAAGCGTGGGAAGTTTGGTTCACCATTTGCAGAAAATCGGATGAAACTCTTTATATAAAAATCTGAACCGATTTCAACGAAATTTTAGTGCACCATCATATTAAAATGTGACGAAATACAAAAAAAGGACTGAAAGATTAAAAATAACTATAATTTTTTTGTCTCGCGGGAGCAGTTGCTGTGTCATTTGAATTTTGTACGGAAACATTTTAAGATCCCGCTTCAAATATCTGTGCAGGGATGTTCTAGAGATTCCCAATTGAGTACAACGACCACGAGTAGAGACAGATGGATCTTCGTTTACATTCTGCCATACAGCCTCCACAACTTGTTCATTGGGCACAAATCGACCTCTTCCTGGAAGATCTGACACTCTTCCATGTTCCTCAAAACGGGAGACTAAGTTCCTAATCATGATGTGACTGGGTGCTGTTTGGACATTAAAATGACGACAATAATTTCGTTCAGTTGTAATAATTGACCTTCCAAAAGAATAAAAAAATTCAATGAATTTGGCGAGTTTCTGCACATCTCTAATAAAATATTTATGGAAACCGATTTTAACAAAATTTGACACATGGCAGGCTATACTAATATCAGTAAATTTTGAAAAATATGTTGTCAGTCAAACTTCGGGTTTTTAGTGTCCAATTTATTTAAAATCGGACGAAAATATCTATTGGAGCTATATCAAAATTTTAACCGATTTCAATAGGGTTCATTCTTAGACCAAATAAATGATCTGTGTGAAGTTTCATTCAATTCGAATCAGAAATGCGAGCTTCTTTTACAATTTAACATGGGCAGACACATAGACGAACGGAAATTCTTAAATAAACCCAAAATGCTATGCATAGATTTGCGGGTATTTATTTGGGTATTTACTATATTAAATGCAACATCTTACACCCTATGGATAGTTTTAGTACTTGGGTAAATGCCCGAGTATTTTCCCAAAAATTTGGTATAAACTCATTAACTGCGGAACCACTTGACATATGCGGCCAAAATTTTTCTTGCATGTTTTTAATGTCAAAGCTAATATTGAAATGGAAAATGGGGTCCCTGTGTCCAAGTTTTGATATAGCCCCCATATAACCGTATCTCCAGATTTAATGTACTTTTTGTCTTTTAAACCCATTTTACGACCAAATTGGCTGTAATTTGGCACGGAGTATTCTCTTTGGGTTCCAAATGTCCATGAAAAAAAGTATATTTGTAGGTCCACGTTTACTCCTATTTTGAGTATTTACCCAAAAATTGGGTATAAACTCATTAACTGCCGAACCGCTTGACATAGGCGACCAAAATTAAGAGCTATTGTTCCCTCCACCTTTACCAACGACCGTAGAAAGACCCACCATAACCCAAACTGACAGTCCAGCATTATACTCCCATCTTCAATAGTTATTCAAATTCAGATCAAAAATAAATGTTTCCAATAAATCCCCAAAAAGCGGGTAAAACCGCTTCAATATGGGAATGGTAATGAAGGTGTAAGTGAGTCTAGAATGATATGTTGTATGTTTTCGTAAATCGCTTCTGATTTTAATAGATGACCAAACTCCAGAATATTATTATTCAAATAGGTTCAGATTTTTATATAGCTTCCATATATGTTTCTTCCGATATAATGGAAATTCTTTAGGTCTCACCGGTAATCCAATTTAAGGTACATGGCGCACGAAATGTACTAAATCTATCAAAATGACACGAGAGCTAACACGGGTTTCTAACATGCGACTAAAATTACATCAGATTTCTATATAGCTTCTATGTATATTTTCGTCCGAGTTATCCAATTAAAAAGACATTTTTCATATTATCCTAAGCTGCATCTACATTGATGTATTTCAAGATTGCCTAAAATCTAAATAAAACCAAATTTTGCATATTATTCTGTAATTTGTAACGTATTGCTATAATATAATTCCATCTCCCTCCACTCCTCTTGTATATATTTAAAGTGGGGTATGGTATCATATAGCGGACCCGTTTGACTTTCTTACTGTCTCCCAGAAAATTTTTTTTCGTGAGAGTTTCCACAACGTTGTGTTGGAACAACATCCGGTCGGATGCTTTGAAGGTATGCATTTCCACTCAGGACTTTATGGAATCTACCTATGAACTATTCCAGGTCTGCAATAGTAAAACAATGTTTTTCAATCTAATTTTTAGATTCAATATGATTTCCTTCGAGACTGATATATTGTATATAGAACTCTCATTCGATAAAATTTGTATACGCGTTACCTTTTTTAAAATTTGTTATTTTGTAACCTTTTGGAAATGGAATCCGATGGGATCCGATAAAGCTCATGTATAGAGTAATGTGGACCATGCGTCTAATGTGGACCACCCCCCATATCTAAGAAAATGGTTTTTAATAAATAATTGCAATTTTGAAAATGTAGTAGTAAACCAGTAAGGAAAGTAGTAAAGTCGGACGGGGCCGACTATATGATACCCTTCACCACTATGGGTATATTAAACAGGACCATTAACATGAAATTGGATGAACTAAAATAAGTAATACTTATCTAAATGTGAATCGACTAAGATCAATCAATAAACATGTCATTCGTTTGTTACGCTACTCTATGCTAAATTTTGTACGATGTGCAAAATTTCATGACAATCTGAAAAACATGAGAAGTTTAAAGCACCATTTACTTAACAGGTTAGGTTATACTAATTTCAGTATGTTTTGTTCCTATCAGCCATATATTGGTTCCTTGGTGCGTAAATTACTTAAAATCAATCGATAATATATAAGGGAGCTATATCTAAATCTGGACCAATTTTCACGAAACTTGGCAAACATCACTCTAGGCTCAGTTCAGTACATCGTGCCAAATTTCGTGCAAATCGAAAGATATATAGGGACTTTGGTGTATCAATTATTTCGAAAGATTAATAGGGACTTTGGTGCATCATTTACGTAAAATCGGACGAAACTATGTATGGGAGCTATATGTAAATTTGGGCCGATTTTCACGAAACATGACAGACGTCACTCTATGCCCAATTCAGTACGTCATGCCGAATTTCGTGCAAATCGAAATATATATAGGGACTTTGGTGCACCATTTACATAAAATCGGACGAAACTATTTATGGGAGCTATATCTAAATCCGGACCGATTTTCACGAAACTTGACAGACGTCACTCTAGGCTCAATTCAGTACGTCATGCCAAATTAGGTGCAAATCGAAAGATATATAGGGACTTTGGTGCACAATTTACATAAAATCGGACGAAACTATATATGGGAGCTATATCTAAATCTGGACCGATTTTCATGAAACTTGGCAGACGTCACTCTATGTTCAATTTAGTAGATTACGCCAAATTTAGTGCAAATCGAAAGATATATAGGGCCTTTGGTGCACCATTTACATAAAATCGGACGAAACTATATATGGAAGCTATATCTAAATCTGGACAGATTTTCACGAAACTTGGCAAACATCATTCTAGGCTCAATTCAGTACGTTATGCCAAATTTCGTGCAAATCGAAAGATATGTAGGGACTTTGGTGCACCATTTACATAAAATCGGACGAAACTATATATGGGAGCTATATCGAAATCTGAACCGATTTTCCCGAAACTCACCACTCATCATTCTAGACTCAATTCAGTAATCTGTGTCAAATTTCGTGCAAATCGAAAGATATATAGCCACTTTGGTGCACCATTTACCTTAAATCGGACGAAAATATATATGGGAGCTATATCTAAATCTGAACCGATTTTTCCCAATTTCAATAGGGTTCGTCCTTGGGCCAAATAAATGAGCTGTGCCAAATTTCATCCAATTCGAATCAAAACTGCGACCTGTACTTTGTTTACAATTTAACATGGACCGACGGACGGACAGACGGACATGCATAAATCGACTCAGAAAGTGATTCTATGCATATTCTCAAAAGGAACCATGGGTCTATCTCGATTATTTTTGCCTGTTACAAACATATGCACAAAAACATAATACCCTGTACCACAGTGTGGTGAAGGGTATAAAAATGTAGCTCTGATTGTAAAAGTGTGATTTGAGCATTTTTTTAGCACAAAAGTGGAACGTTTTTGCCAAATAGTCGGACACTTTGTTTTTCTCGAATATAAAGAAGTTATGTAGTTTTCTTGCTGTCTTTAACAAAAATAGACGTTTAGCTGCAATTACAATCGGTGATAATTATTTTTAAATAAAAATATTCAATGTCGGGTAATGTGAACCACTATACAAATTGGGACCTTTTCATGAGGACGAGTTCGAAACATGGGCCCATTTAATATTCTATCCTCTGAAAACACGATATGCAAGTTTTCAGGTGCTTCGGTTGGGTAATAAAGCAAGGACCTTCACAATACCACAAATAGGGCGGTACCCTTAAATGGGGGCTATTCCAAAACATGAACCCATATATTTTTGCATTCATTGTTACCCAAGAGTGCAATAAATTGAAATTTATCACATCCAATCCACAACCAACCTTTAACTTCCTGATCCTCATTACCCGCCAAGTTATTTTTATACGCAGTTCAGAGTTTTTTTAAATATAATACAATAATATTTTTATAGACAAATATATATAAGGTTTTACCTGGAATATATTTAGACAACAAATCTACTATGTTCTGAAAACAAATTGTTTTTATTTTTTACCGTTGTTACGCCCACAATATCAAAACCAGTAAGGAAAGCAGTAAAGTCGGACGGGGCCGACTATATGATACCCTTCACCACTTTGGGTATATTCAACAGATGAATCATAACAGACGTCGAATTTTTGAAGGACCATTAACATGAAAATGGATCCATAAACATGTCATTCTGTAACCTACACTAAAGTTTTCATTTGGTCAGATATAGGGTTGCTTCTTACAATGGGACAAAATTATATAAAGCAATGTAAAGGAAATGTATTATAGTAACTACAGTTCATTGTACCAATTGTGTGGAAATCAGACAAACTTTGGGTCTTTAGTGCACAATTTACACACACTCGGAAAAAAAATATATAGGAGCTATATCTAAATCTGAACCGATTTTCACGAAACTTAACACACATAATTCTAGACCTTATTCATTACGCAATACCAAATTTCGTGCAAATCGAAATATATATAGGGTCTTTGGTGCAACATTTACATTAAATCGGACAAAATTATATATGGAAGCTATATCTACATCTGGGCCGATTTTCAGTAAACTTAACACACATCATTCTAGACGTAATTCATTACGATATGCCAAATTTCGTGCAAATCGAAGGATATATAGGGACTTTGGCGCACCATTTACATAAAATCGGACGAAACTATATATGGGAGCTATATCTAAATCCGGATCGATTTTCTCAAAACTTGGCAGACATCACTCTAGGCTCAACTCAGTACGTTATGCCGAATTTCGTGCAAATCGAAATATATATAGGGATTTTGGTGCACCATTTACATGAAATCGGACGAAACTATATATGGGAGCTATATCTAAATCTGGACCGATTTTCTCGAAACTTCGTAAACATCATTCTAGACTCAATTCAGTACGTTATGCCCAATTTCGTGCAAATCGAAAGATATATAGCGACTTTGGTGCACCATTTACATGAAATCGGACGAAACTATATATGGGAGCTATATCTAAATCTGGACCGATTTTCACGAAACTTGGCAGACATCATTCTAGACCTAAATGATTAGGCTGTACCAAATTTCGTGCAAATCGAAAGATATATAGCGAGATTGGTGCACCATTTACATGAAATCGGACGAAACTATATATGGAAGCTATATCTAAATTTGGACCGATATTCTCGAAACTTGGCAGACACCACTCGAGGCTTAATTCAGTACGTTATGCCAAATTTCGTGCAAATCGAAAGATATATAGGGACTTTGGGGCACTATTTACATGAAATCGGACGAAACTATATATGGGAGCTATATCTAAATCTTGACCGATTTTCACGAAACTTGGCAGACATCATTCTAGACCTAATTCATTATGCTGTACCAAATTTCGTGCAAATCGAAAGATATATAGGGACCGTTTACATTAAATCGGTTAAATATATATATGGTAGCTATATCTAAATCTGAACCGATTTTTCCCAATTTCAATAGGGTTCGTCCTTGGGCCAAACAAATGAGCAGTGCCAAATTTCATCCAATTCGGATCATAAATGCGACCTGTACTTTGCTCACAAAAATACATGGACAGACAGACAGACGGACGGACGGACATGCATAAATCGACTTAGAAAGTGATTCTATGCATATTCTCAAAAGGAACCATGTGTCTATCTCGTTTCCTTTTGCCTGTTACAAACATATGCACAAAGACATAATACCCTGTACCACAGTGTGGTGAAGGGTAAAAATTTACTGTCGGTCCACTAAAACACATTTAAACCAGTAAGGAAAGCAGTAAAGTCGGACGGGGCCGACTATATGATACCCTTCACCACTTTGGGTATATTCAACCGATGAATCATAACAGACGTCGAATTTTTGAAGGACCACTAACATGAAAATCGATCCATAAACATGCCATTCTGGAACCTATACTAAATTTTTCATTTGGTCAGATATAGAAGCTATATCTAAATCTGAACCGATTTCAGGAAACTTAACACACATCTAGACCTAATTCATTACGCTGTGCCAAATTTAGTGCAAACCGAAAGATAGGACGAAAATATATATGGGAGCTATATCTAAATCCGAACGGATTTTCAGGAAAATTAACACACATCATTCTAGACCTAATTCATTACGCTGAGCCAAATTTAGTGCAAATCGAGAGATATATAGGGACTTTTGTGCACAATTTACCTTAAATCGGACGAAAATATATATGAGATTTATATCTAAATCTGAACCGATTTTCAGGAAACTTAACACACATCATTGTAGAGATAATTCATTACGCTGTGCCAAATTTCGTGCAAATCGAAATATATATAGGGACTTTGGTGCACCATTTACATTAAATCGGACGAAAATATATATGGGAGCTATATATAAATCTGAACCGATTTTCACGAAACTTAGACCTTTTTTTGTTAAATCGATTCAAAAAGTGATTCTATGCATATTCTCAAAAGGAACAATGTGTCTATCTCGTTTGGAGAGATTTGCTACCTAATAAGAACTCGACGTACTAAATTACAGTCTATTCGGACGAAAAATACGATCAGAACACCCAAAATACCAAAAATTTGGGGGTACCGTTATATGGGGACTACCAGAAAAACTGGACCTATATTTATAATTTTTAATGGAGTAATTTGGTACCCAATAAGAACACAATGTACAAAATTTCAGAGAATTTAGTTATAAAACGAGCCAAAGAACCCGAAAATACCGAAAATTGAGGGTACCCTTATATGGGGGCTCTCCGAAAAAATGGACCTTTATTTAAAATTTTTGGTAGGGAGATTTGCTACCCAATAAGAACTCAAAGTATCAAATTTCAGCGAATTCAGTTAAAAACCGCGCTCAAGAACCTCAAAATACCGAAAATTGGGGGTATCCTTATATGGGGGCTATCCGAAAAAAGGGACCTTTATCTATAATTTTTGGTAGGGAGATTTGCTACCCAATAAGAACTCAAAGTACCAAATTTCAGCGAATTCAGTTAAAAAACGCGCTCAAGAACCTCAAAATACCGAAAATTTTGGGGTACCCTTATATGGGAGCTATCCGAAAAAAGGGACCTTTATTTATAATTTTTGGTAGGGAGATGTGCTACCCAGTAAGAACTCAAAGTACAAAATTTCAGCGAATTCAGTTAAAAAACGCGCTCAAGAACCTCAAAATACCGAAAATGTTGGGGTACCCTTATATAGAAGCTATGCCTAAACGTGGACCGATTTTCTCCAATTTCAATAGGGTTCGTCCTTGGGCCAATTAAGTGACCTGTGCCAAATTTCATCCAATTCGGATCATAAATGCGACCTGTACTTTGTTTACAATTTAACATGGACAGACGGACGGACGGACGGACGGACGGACGGACAGACGGACATGCGTAAATCGACTCAGAAAGTGATTCTATGCATATTCTCAAAAGGAACCATGGGTCTATCTCGATTATTTTTGCCTGTTACAAACATATGCACAAAGACATAATACCCTGTACCACAGTGTGGTGAAGGGTATAAAAAGAAAATGGTGGTCCGCTTTACCCGAAGTTACTCTAAGAGTATTGAAAACGGAAAACATAGCAAGATGAGATGTTTCCATCCCATGGAGTACAGGCATTGGCGTTCTTCCTAACGGAAGAATTTCTATACGTCAAAATAATCTGACAATATTAAGTTGGAATTATTCGCTATTCAGTCGTATACCACCCATAGGGTTGTGTCCACTAATCTGTCTTTCATACAATGATGTGTTTCTTTGCTGATTTTATTAGAACGATGATCTGTTAACCAAGAAGGAAGACTTCTTAGTGATGATTTATAGAGGTTTAAATTGAAGAGTCCACTAACTTAATAAAATATCCGCTACCGAAATGGATATCATACTGCCGTTGTGTTGAAGAAATCTGGTTAAAAATATTGCAGTGATAGCTATTGAAAGTAAAATTTTAAATATTTCAAATATTTATTTAAATCTTTCTACACAAAAATTTATTAACTAGCGTAGTGCGTATTGATTAAAAACTTTCTATACAAAATATAATATCTCTCCAATAATTCAACATTTATTAATTAACAATTAAATAAAAATATATTTAAGGTGTTACCTTATAAAAACTATTCAGCGGCTCTTTTCACAAAACCATAATTATCCCCACATGTCTGTCTCTGCCAATAACGAATTCAAAACATCAACTTTCAAAGTTATAAAACATGTAAAAGAACGCCTATCTATATAAAATTTAAGGGTCTAAAACCAATCAACTTCTTCACATAACAACTTAGATTGCTAATTTATTAACCATTACAAATTTCGTATTGAATTATAAATTTTATTTTAACACCTGAAAAAGACCCTGAATTAATAAAAAATAAATAGTTGGGGGATTTTAAAAACAAAACTGTTACTAACAGAACAACAACAAATCATTTATTATACGAAATTATTTTGATACCTAATTAAGAATGCATTTAAACACTCTAATACATGCCACCTATCAAATTAACGTATTTCCCCCCTGCTGCTGCTGCCGCTACCCCTTTGTCCAATTGAGGCAGAAAAATGAAATTATTGCATTAAGAATGAATTTAATGCAGCAGCGGCAATGGCAGCAAAACAACGACATCATCATTACCGTCAGCAGAAGCATTGAAAATGTGAATCTCAAAGATACCGCCGCGGACAACACCACAACCACCACTACTACCGACTGGTCGGACGGCCGACCAATCGGCCACTTTATAAACATAACGTGTGCATGTGAATAAGTATTACAGATAAAAAGCGCCTCCATGCCTGTCCGCTTTTGGATAAGGCGACCGCGCTGACACATCAAACGAATGCGCCGACATGTAAAACACAGTTCTTAAGCCCCATTTTAATCTCTACACGTTATGTTTTAAATGACCTGCAAAATATCGTAAATATTTCTACTGTCGTCTCATAAAAAGACAACAATAACAAAAACCAAAAGACAAAAACGAGGAAAAGGGTATTTAAAGCCCTACGCACAGTGTTTCAAAGTGATAAAACATGTTAACTTTTGGAAAATCTTTTAGGAAGTCCCTTCAGGGGCGTTGATTTTTTAAGAAAAAATTTCAGTGACCATCACAAGGCGTTGATTTCATAAAGAATATTTTTTCAAGGACCATCACAAGGCGTAAATTTTATAAAGAATATTTTTTCAAGGACCATAAATGCGAGGATTTTATAAAGAATATTTATTCAAGGACCATCACAAGGCGTGGATTTTATAAAGAATATTTTTCAAGGACCATCAAAAGGCGTGGATTTTATAAAGAATATTTTTTCAAGGACCATCACAAGGCGTGGATTTTTTAAAAATATATTTTTACAGAATATTTTTTGAAGGACCATCACAAGGCGTGGATTTTTTTAAGGAACAGAATATTTTTTCAAGGACCATCACAAGGCGTGGATTTTTTAAAAATATATTTTTACAGAATATTTTTTCAAGGACCATCACAAGGCGTGGATTTTTTAAAAATATATTTCTACAGAATATTTTTTCAAGGACCATCACAAGGCGTGGATTTTTTAAAAATATATTTCTACAGAATATTTTTTCAAGGACCATCACAAGGCGTGGATTTTTTAAAAATATATTTTTACAGAATATTTTTTCAAGGACCATCACAAGGCGTGGATTTTTTAAAGAAATATTTTAAGGCATACCCACAAGGCCTGGATTTTTTAAAAATATATTTTAAGGCATACCCACAAGGCCTGGATTTTTTAAAAATATATTTTTACAGAATATTTTTTCAAGGACCATCACAAGGCGTGGATTTTTTAAAAATATATTTCCACAGAATATTTTTTCAAGGACCATCACAAGGTGTGGATTTTTTAAAAATATATTTTTACAGAATTTTTTTTCAAGGACCATCACAAGACGTGGATTTTTATACCCTACACAACTATGTTGTCAGGGTATTATAGCTTTGTGCAGGCCCAAAAGTTTGTAACGCCGCGAAATATTAGTCCTAGACCCACCTTTAAGTATACCGATCGTCATATCTCGAATAGCTGAGTCGATCTAGACATGTGTGTCCGTCCGTCCGTTTGTCCATTATATTTTGTAAACACGATACAGGCCACAGTTATGAACCAATCTTCACGAAATTTTGCATGTAAGATAGGTTCTGGCCCATAATATTCAGGGGATGAAATGGACCAACAACTTTATTTTTGTCGGTTTTCTGGTCGCTCCAGAGGCCCCAATTATGGCCCAAACACCGTAAATTTTTGCATGAAGAAGGGGATCGGGCCAAAGAATAAGCATGCCTGTTTGGAAATAGAAAGGTCAGAATTTAGCGGGTCAAATGGGATCTAACTTTTGTGTGAAAAATTACAAAAATTGTATTCTATAGCGTATATAATTACTCCTGAAGGACATAGACCCGAGAAGTTGATACTATATCCAAGAGGAGTGGTTGACCTTTAAACTGATACCAATTATATTGTCGTAGGTACTCGGATGCGGGAGTTACACTTAAATATTTACAGGTGCTTAGGTATTCATATATTATTTAGTAACCTAATACCACACTGGAGGGCGGAAATATAACGCTGATCGCTTTGAAATGTTCAATGAGGTTCCAGAGGAGTGGTTGACCTTTAAACTGATACCAATTATATTGTCGTAGGTACTCGGATGCGGGAGTTACACTTAAATATTTACAGGTGCTTAGGTATTCATATATTATTTAGTAACCTAATACCACACTGGAGGGCGGAAATATAACGCTGATCGCTTTGAAATGTTCAATGAGGTTCCAGTTATGATCAAGGACAACGCCTAAGATGTGAGGTGATGATCAGATAATAATTTTTCGGATGA
>NW_026881549.1:0-35461 GCF_032173495.1 Musca vetustissima | reverse complement strand
TGTGACAACATTACTTTTGTCTTTGCTTTGTCATATAATTACCAGTAAGGAAAGTAGTAAAGTCGGACGGGGCCGACTATATGATACCCTTCACCACTTTGAGTATATTCAACAGATGAATCCTAACAGAAGTCGCATTTTTAAAGGACCAGTAAAATGAAATTGGAACCATAAACACGTCATTCTGCAACCGATACTAAATTGTTCATTTGGTCAGATATAGAAGCTATATCTAAATCTGAACCGATTTCAGGAAACTTAACACACATCATTCTAGACCTAATTTGCTACGCTGTGCCAAATTTCGAGCAAATCGAAAGATATATAGGGACTTTGGTGCACCATTTACATTAAATCTGACGAAAGTATATGTGGGAGCTATATATAAATCTGAACCGATTTTCAGGCAACTTTACACACATCATTCTAGACCTAATTTGCTACGCTGTGGCAAATTTCGAGCTTAAATCGACTCAAAAAGTGATTCTATGCATATTCTCAAAAGGAGCCATGGGTCTATCTCGATTATTTTTGCATGTTACAAACATATGCACAAAACCAGTAAGGAAAGTAGTAAAGTCGGACGGGGCCGACTATATGATACCCTTAACCGCTATGGGTATATTAAACTGGACTATTAGCATGAAATTGGATGAAATAAAATATGTGATATTTATCTAAATGTTAATCTACGTAGATCTATCCATAAAGTATGTAAATCGACTTCAAACAAATATAAATGGGTCATCCGTTGGGCTATGTCTGTACTTCTAGAAAACGCAACTACATAATTCTATGCTCAATTTTGTACGTTGTGCAAAATTTGATGTCAAACTGACTAACATGAGGAGTTTGATGCCCAATTTACTTGAAATCGGGCGAAAATATATATGGAAGCTCTATCCAAATATTAAGCGATTTCAAACAAACTTGTGACAGAAGGTTAGACTAATTTCAGAACGTTTTGTTCCTATTGGTTCTTGGTGCGTCAATTACTTAAAATCAATCTATAATAAAAAGGAGCTATATCTAAATCTGGACCGATTTTCACGAAACAACGCAGACATCACTCTAGGCTCAATTCAGTACGTTATGCCAAATTTTGTGCAAAACGAAAGATATATAGGGACTTTGGTGCAACATTTACATGAAATCGGACGAAACTATATGTGGGAGCTATATAGAAATCTGGACCGATTTTCACGAAACTTGGCAGACATCATTCTAGACTCAATTCAGTACGTTATGCCAAATTTCGGGCAAATCGAAGGATATATATGGACTTTGGTGCACCATTTACATGAAATCGGACGAAACTATATATGTAAATCTTGACCTATTTTCACGAAACTTGGCAGACATCATTCTAGGCCTAAATGATTAGGCTGTACCAAATTTCGTGCAAATCAAAAGATATATAGGGACTTTGGGCACCATTTACATGTAATCGGACGAAACTATATATGGGACCTATATCTAAATCTGGACCGATTTTCTCGAAACTTGGCAGACATCATTCTGGGCTCAATTAAGTACGTTATGCCAAATTTCGTGCAAATCGAAGGATATATATGGACTTTGGTGCACCATTTACATGTAATCGGACGAAGCTATATATGGGAGCTATATCTAAATCTGGACCGATTTTCTCGAAACTTGGCAGACATCATTCTAGGCTCAATTCAGTACGTTATACCAAATTTCGTGGAAATCGAAAGATATATAAGAACATTAGGGCACCATTTACATGAAATCAGACGAAACTATATATCGGAGCTATATCTAAATCTGGACCGATTTTCTCGAAACTTGGCAGACATCATTCTGGGCTCAATTAAGTATGTTATGCCAAATTTCGTGCAAATCGAAGGATATATAGGGGCTTTGGTGCACCATTTACATGTAATCGGACGAAGCTATATATGGGAGCTATATCTAAATCTGGACCGATTTTCTCGAAACTTGGCAGACATCATTCTTGGCTCAATTCTGTACGTTATACCAAATTTCGTGCAAATCGAAAGATATATAAGAACATTAGGGCACCATTTACATGAAATCGGACGAAACTATATATGGGAGCTATATCTAAATCTGGACCGATTTTCACGAAAATTGCCAGACATCACTCTAGGCTTAATTCAGTACGTTATGCCAAATTTCGTGCAAATCAAAAGATATATAGGGACTTTGGGGCACCATTTGTATGAAATCGGACGAAACTATATATGGGAGCTATATCTAAATCTGGACCGATTTTCACGAAACTTGGCAGACATCACTCTAGGCTTAATTCAGTACGTTATGCCAAATTTCGTACAAATCAAAAGATATATAGGGACTTAGGGGCACCATTTACATGAAATCGGACGAAACTATATATGGGAGCTATATCTAAATCTGGACCGATTTTCACGAAAATTGGCAGACATCATTATAGGCCTAAATGATTAGCCTGTACCAAATTTCGTGCAGATCGAAAGATATATAGGGACCGTTTACATTAAATCGGTTAAATATATATATGGGAGCTATATCTAAATCTGAACCGATTTTTCCCAATTTCAATAGGGTTCGTCCTTGGGCCGAATAAGTGACCTATGCCAAATTTCATCCAATTCGGATCATAAATGCGACCTGTACTTTGTTTACAATTTAACATGGACAGACAGACAGACGGACGGACAGACGGACGGACGGACGGACATGCATAAATCGACTTAGAAAGTGATTCTATGCATATTCTCAAAAGGAACCATGGGTCTATCTCAATTATTTTTGCCTGTTACAAACATATGCACAAAGACATAATACCCTGTACCACAGCGTGGTGAAGGGTATAAACATGCAGACAATTTGAAATTAAATTTTTCATTAAATGTCCTTGACTACATTTCGTTTCATATGACCTTCAACAATTTCAATTCCTAGAAATTCCGTACGGCAACGTTATAAATATTTCCTTGATTAGTAACCTTGAATTTAAAAATGTATGCATCAGTAAGTGTGTGTGTGCTTGGTAATGCGTGACTTAAAGCAGTTCTAATCAGTCGCAAACAATATAATTAGCTTATAATTAAAGGCATTACAGTAAAATAATATTTAAGGGATTTTTCAAAGTCGTACAAAGGGGGAAGGGAAAGTACGAATAATTATATTCGAAATTACGGAAAACGCCCTGAAGAGAATTTGAGCCAGAGCAGAAATGCCACACCAAGGAAGGTAAATTTTAAGTCAAACGGCTTAAGTTTAAGGCTAATTTTGAAAGCGTTTAATTAGCTGTGAATTTAATGTGGAGTTTGAAAACCATATAAGATTTTAATAATTTATAGCGGTTTGAATTAATTCGGAATGAGAAGGAGAAAAATAATAATTTTGGGAGGTTGATTTTTAATAATCACTAGCTAATGGCTAATTTGTAACGGATTATTCATTAACATAAAAAAATCAGCATATCGGACTAAGCACTCATTCCTTTCCCTTTGAAAAAGTTTATAAAGAGCTTGCTTATTCTTCTTATTTTCAGTCTTCCGTAAAATTGGGTATTCCAAAGAATATAGTAAATACTATGAAAAAAGTAGACGTACAACGCAGTTTTAAAGAAAAACGAAAAGAAAACATATTAAAACAAAAAGCGAAATCTTTAACCAGTTGGTAGTTGTAATTAAAAATGGATTAGAGGTGGGATGCAAAAGGATTCGTAAAAAAATATAAACAACAAAGTAGCAAAGTTTAAATAAGAAGCAGGAACAGACTTTCAAATTTTATATATATATATATATATATTTCTTAATTTCTTCTTTTTTTATCTAATTGGTCAAGTCTGCGCATCATTTCTTTTGGGGATTTTCTTTTATAAAATTCATTTAATTTAAATATTTTTTTTCGAATTTTGAATTGGCTTTCCTTTGTGTAGTTAAAGAAAGCTGTTGCCGTTAGGCTAAAATCAAAATTTAATATTTTCAGTTAATTAATAAACTGTAGGGTTTTGAGGAATCTTAGGCCATTAGGCTTGGATTTATAAAGAATATTTTCATAAGAACCCAAGGCGTGGATTTTATAGATTTTATTAAATTCCCTTGGGCTTTAAAATCTGGACTTTTATAGAATATTTCATTAAGAACGCTTGGGCATTATAGCGTGGATTTTTATAGAATTTTTTATTTAGGAACCTGAGGCCAATAGGCGTAAATTTTTAAGGATTATCATAATAATGAACCTATGGCAATTAGGCGTGGATCTGTATAGAATAGTTTATTGAAAGGAGTCGATATTTAAAAAATATTTTATTAAAAAACCTCAGGCCCTTAGGCGTGGATTTATAAAGTACATTTTAGAAACAACCGTTGGTCTATAGCCGCGGATTTTTAAAAGAAAATTTGATCAAGAAATCGTAGGCCGTTAGGAGCGGAATTAACAAAATTAAGGAATCCTACGAGACGAGGATTTTTATACCCTTCACCACACTGTGAAGCATAACATGCAAAAGGAAACGAGATAGACCCATGAGAATATGCATAGAATCGCTTTCTGAGTCGATTTATGTATGTCCATCTGTCCGTCCGTCCATGTATTTTTGTGAACAAAGTAAAGGCCGCATTTATGATTTGGATAAAATTTGGTACATGTTACTTCTTTGGCCAACGACGAATCCTATTGGAGAAAATCGGTTCAGATTAAGATATAGCTCATACATATAGTTTCGTCCGATTTTAGATAAATGGTGCACCAAACTCCCAATATTGGTCCGATTGAGACAAAATTTTGCACAGAGTATTGAAGTAGGTCTAGATTGATGTATGCCAAATTTGGTTGAAACCGGTTCACATTTAGATATGGCTTCGTCCGATTTTAGGTAAATGGTGCACCAAACTCCCAATATTGGTCCGATTGAGACAAAATCTTGCACAGAGTATTGAATTGGGTCTAGATTGATACATGGCAAGATTTGTTGAAATCATTTCAGATTTAGATATAGCCCATTTATATAGTTTCGTCCGATTTTATGTAAATGGTGCACCAATGTCCCTATATATGTCCTTCGATTTGCACGAACTTTGGCATAGGGTACTGAATTAAGTCATGAACGATGAGTGTTAAGATTCCTGAAAACCAGTTCGGATTTAGATATAGCTCCCATATAGAGTTTCGCCCGATTTAAGATAGTTGGTGCTCCAAAGTACGTATATATCTTTCGATTTGCACGAATTGAATTAAGTGGAGAATAATGTGTGCAAAGTTTCGTGAAAATCGGTTCACATTTTGATACAGCTTCCACATATATTTTCGTCCGATTTAAAATAAATGGGGCTCCAAAGTCCCTACATATCTATCTATCGTTTTGCACGATATTTGGCATAGGGCACTGCATTAGGTCCAGAATGATGTGTGTTAAGTTTCGTGAAAATCGGTTCAGTTATAGATTTAGTTCCCATATATATGTTCGTCTGATTTAACGTAAATTGTGCACTAAAGACCCAAAGTGTGGCCGAACGGCACACATTTTTGTTCAATTTACTGAATTTACTATAATTGAATGTTTTGTACGATGAATTATTTCCGACGACCTCTTTCACATATTTGTTCGATTCGGACAAGTGTATTTACAGAAATGTTGTGTTTTTGTCTGTATGTGTTTTTACACTTGATGTTGTTCTGCATGTTAATGGGGATTTTCGTGCCTTTGAGATGGAAATCTGTCTCTACCATAGTTCGTGTGTTAAGTTTCTAGAAAATCGGGTTAAATTTAGATTTAAATTCTTTCGATTTTATGTCAATGTTCCTTCGAAAAGGCGACGTCTGTTAGGATACATATGTAGAATGTACCCAAAGGAGTGAAGGGTATCAAATAGTCGGCCCAGTCCGACTTTACTACTTTCCTTACTGGTTAAAGAATATTTTATTAAGGATCCTTAGGACATTAAGCATGGACTTTTAAAGAATTTTTCATTAAGGTATCTTAGACCGTTAGGCGCGGAATAATAAAGAATATTTTATTAAGGATAATTTGGCCAATAAGCGTGGATTTTTTAAAGAATATTTATTAACAAATATTTATATGGACATATCATAAGGAGTGGATTTATTAAAATAACATTTTCAAGGGTCTGTTTAAGGCGTGGATTTATAAAAAAATATTTATGTACATATATCTCTAGAAAATGATTAATATTACCTGCCTAAATACCAAAAATTCAGCATAATGCTAATTACAATTCGAATTTTTTGTTTCACCTTTTCATAGAGAAAATTAATGAAATTCTAGCTAACCTTTGATTTCAGGAGTCATTTGTAATTTTTGCTAAACGAGCAAAGTTTTTTGAGGTTGTTTTTTTCTGCTGTTTTTCTGCTGTAGTTTTGTTCGAATCGGTCAGAAGTTGAACATGTGTTCAACTTAATGAAACACAACACATATATGAGTTGTACAACAACATATAGATTTATGAAAGTCACACATCGATACTCACACATGCACACATTCACATCTCATAGATAAATATTAGCAATCACAATAGAGTAAAGGGATTTCCGTTACATTCATAAAACCCAGAAAGCAGTTCGGTTTACTGGAAAAGGAAATGGGGAAAAAGTTTATGGTTAAATTCTAACATTCTACCAGAACAACTTTTACTGTGGTGGTGCTGCTTCAAAAGTGCAATAAATATTGGCAAAATACAATAAAGTTCACCTTTTGGAAAAAGTCATAAATAACTATTAAATATAGATTTGCACGTCTGTGGCTAAAGTTGTGGCTGTGGTGGTGGTTGTAGTGGTGTCAGTGGATAGATGGTGCCGATGTGGTAGTTGCTAGTAGTTGTTAACATAAAATGAAAGCACGGCTGTTGTTTTTATTTTCCAGAGAGATTTGTTGGGAGTTTTTTTTCTTGTATGTGAGTGCATGTGTGTGCAGGTATTCCCTGTGATTTCTAACAACTTCGTCGGAACTTCTGTTGTTTTCCATTTTTATGATTGCCATAAAACGTCTGAAAACGATAATGAAATGGATTCGATTTGTTTTTTCCAGCAAACGTGATTTGAAATAAATTATTTTTGAATGCCAGATAGCCGGGCAAACGAAGGTGAAGGCAGCGATGTTTTATAGAAAAAAAATTAGTTTTGTTGTATTCTAAACTAGCATTAAAAATTAGTTCGTTATTCGTTGTTTTGTCAGACAATAAAAGACTTCAGCACTATTGAATAGTGGATTAAAATTGGTTTAAAAACTTCGTGAAAAATTAATGGCCAGCGATATGTGAAAATTTTCGGGAAAGAGGACTTCAAGGCCTGTGCAATAATATACGGCTGATGGAGGCAGAGTCGACCATTTAGGAGTGGTGGTTAATTAAAAATGGACCTAAAAAACAGGGATTTAAAGGAGATTGTTTTTTAACGACCTGCAGCTCAGTAGGCGTGAAGTTTTGAAGGAGATTGAATATTTTATTAAGGACCTGTAGCTCAATAGGCGTGGATTTTAAAAGACATTTTATTAAGTACTTTTAGCTCATTAGGCGTGGATTTTTAAAGGAGATTTTATTAAGGACCTGTAGCTCAATAGGCGTGGATTTTTAAAGGAGATTTTATTAAGGACCTGTAGTTAAATAGGCGTGGATATTTAAAGGAGATTTTATTAAGAACCTGTAGCTCAATTGGCGTGGATTTTAAAATGAATATTTTATTAAGGACCTGTAGCGTCATAGGCGTGGAATTTTAAAGGAGCTTTTATAAAGGACCTATAGCTCAATAGGCGTGCATTTTTAAAGGAGCTTTTATAAAGGACCTATAGCTCAACAGACGTGGATATTTAAAGGAACTTTTATTAAGGACCTGTAGCGTCATAGGCGTGGAATTTTAAAGGAGCTTTTATAAAGGACCTATAGCTCAATAGGCGTGCATTTTTAAAGGAGCTTTTATAAAGGACCTATAGCTCAACAGACGTGGATTTTTAAAGGAACTTTTATAAAGGACCTATAGCTCAATAGGCGTGTATGTTTAAAGGTGATTTTATTAAGGACCTGTATCTCAAAAGGCGTGCATTTTTAAAGGAGATTTTATTAAAGACCTGTAGCTCAATAGGCGTGCATTTTTAAAGGAGCTTTTATAAAGGACCTATAGCTCAACAGACGTGGATTTTTAAAGGAGATTTTATTAAGGACCTGTAGCTCAATAGGCGTGGATTTTTAAAGGAGATTTTTTTTAAGAACTTTGCTGCTCCATAGCTGTGAATATTTAAAGGAGATTTTAAAAGGGACCTGTTATTAAAGAACTGCTGTTCCGTAGGCGTGGGTATTTAAAGACGATTTTATTAAGGACCTGCGTGGATCCGTAGGCGCTGATATTTAAAGGAGATTATATTAAGGACCTGCTGTTCCTACCTGTAGCTCAAGAAACGTAGAGTTTTGACACAGACATATTATCACAAATATTTTGCTACAAAAATAGTTAACATTTTATTCTGCTTCTTGTTGTTATTATTATATTTTCGTTATGGTTTTTAATAACAACGACAACAAAATCGTCTACATATATCTACTGTCATTATTTGTGTTATACAGATTTTGTTGCTGCTGCTGTTGTTGTTTGCTACTCTCATTATTATTGTTGTTGACATTGTTATGGTTAACTTCATTTAGGGGTTTTCGGTTTGCCTAATAACCTCGTTACCAACCGCCTCGCCTCCCGCTCCAACACCACAGCCGCTTTCACCAATTGTTGATGTCAGTTGTGGCCAGAAATGTTGTGTGTTTTAAAATGTTGGGGAGGGGTGTCCACAATTGAGAGGTAGGCGAACAAAATTTTTCTATTTTTGTTGGCAGTTTAATTGAGTTTTATGGCACTTTTATTCAGTGTTGCCAAAACTCTGTTGAGAAAAAATGCTAGATTTTGTTGAAAAAAATGCTAGAAAGTGCTAGAAATTTTAAAAAAGTGCCAGAAAAAAAGTGCTAAAAAATTATATGAACAAAATTGTTAATATGTAATAATGAAATTCATCAGAGACCCCATTTATTCTTAAAGGCTACTCCTTGTCGATTTAGCCATGTCCATCCGATTGAGGTCGCAATATTGAAAACAGAGCTTTGGAATCTTGCTCATATATTGCACTACTCCTAGGACATTTGGTATTGGAAATTAAATATATCGGTCTTTTTTGTGTACACCATATCCAATATTTGAATTCTTAAAGTTTTTGGGCACAATTTTCAACCTAATATGCGATTTTGTATTTCGGATTCTCCCTGTGTAGAAATTGGCTTTAATCTGATATTTCAAATTGAGCAAAAAATCTCCTTATCAGAAATTATTAATATAGGTACATATTTAGGGGTTGCTGGTTAACACATTTACCCCAAAGTAACTGTAATTTCACATTGCGGGATTTTGGAGGTTAGCATACGAAGAAAATTATCAATCAATTTCAATCAGAAACCCTTTCGAAATGCATATGGAAGCTATGGCTGCATTTGCCCCAATTCCAACAAAACCCAAAAACGTCATTCTAGTCTCAATTTGATACGTTGTACAAAATTTCATGCTAATCGCACAAATATTAGAAATGCAAAATCAGGTGAGTATATATGTACATTTGGGAGCTATATCGAAATCTGAACCGATTTTTCCGAAACATTTCACTCATCATTCTAGACTCAATTCCGTATCCCATAAGGATTTAAAGGGACTGTGGTGCACTATTTACCTAAAATCGGCTATATCTAAATGTGAACCGATATTCATTAATTTCAAGTAAATCGTAGGATATAGGGACTTTGGTGCACCATTTACATAAAATCAGACGAAAATATATATGGGAGCTACATATATCGAAATATGGACCGATTTTCTTGAAACTCACCACCCATCAATTCAGTTCGCTATGCCAAATTTCGTGCAAATCGATGGATTAATAGGGACTTTGGTGCACCATTACCATTAAATCAGACGAAAATATATATGGGAGCTATATCTAAATCTGAACCGATTTTCACGAAATTTAACACACGTCTTAATTCATAACCCTATGCACAAATTTCGTGCAAATCGAAGGATATATAAGGCCTTGTGTGCACTATTTACCTAAAATCGGACGAAAATATATATGAAAGCTATATCTACATCTGAACCTATTTCCCCAAATAAATGAGCTGTGCCAAATTTAATCCCATTCGAATCAAAAATGCGAGTTGTACTTTGTTTACAATTTAACATGGACAGACAGACGGACATTCATAAATCGGCTTAAAAAGTGATTCGATGCATATTCTCAAAAGGAACCGTGTGTCTATCTCGTTTCCTTTTGCCTGTTACAAACATATGCACAAAGACATAATACCCTGTACCATAGTGTGGTGAAGGGTATAAAAATATATGTTTGCTGAATTTTTTCTATTTTGGTCCTGTTCGGTACTCTTAAGTGGTTATAATTTGGCTTTCGGGATTACATTACATTATAATTATTTTCAGAAAATTCCAACATATTCATGTTCATGTTTTTAACATTGCTCTCATCCAATGGACGGCTTTTTTCAAATAAACAATCTACTAGCAGACAAT
Organism: Musca vetustissima; assembly: GCF_032173495.1. Classification (NCBI taxonomy): domain Eukaryota; kingdom Metazoa; phylum Arthropoda; class Insecta; order Diptera; family Muscidae; genus Musca; species Musca vetustissima. Next base: position 24,916 of record NW_026881549.1, on the reverse strand, counting down.
GTCATAGTCACCATATGAAGTACCTGCTTACAAATCTACTGTCACTTTTTTAACATTGAAAAATCAAATTCATCGCGTGAAACATAGGGAAATTTCAATGCGTCAATATGAAATCGAAAAACGGGAAAATGTGTTGGGATGAAACAAAAATTATAAAAAATTACTAAAAAATAAAAAATGCTAAAAAAAGTGCTAGGTGCTAGATCACTTTTTTTGGTGCTAAACGAGTTTAAAAAGTGCTAAATCTAGCACTAAAAGTGCTAAATTGGCAACACTGCTTTTATTCAACATAACAACATGTTATGTCGTCGAAGTTGTTGGTGTTGTTACAGAGTTTTCTGTACATCAACCTATTCAGTCAGTAAGTCCTCCAAAAATTTTGCAGAGGACATTAAAAGGGACGAAATGGAGTTCAGTACAATTATGACATCATTTCAGCAAAACAAACCAAAGGCTAACCACAAAGTTATTACAGTTAGGATAGATGTAAACCGGCGGGGGTGGACAATAAGAGGCACAAGGAGAAAATATTCCATATGGGTCCTCCATAAAATCTCATTTAAAAATCAATTCCTATTGAGCTACCGCTCCTTAATAAAATCTCCTTTAAAAAGCTATGCATATTGAGCTACCTGTCATCAATAAAATCTCGTTTAAAAACCTATACCTATCGATCTACCGGTCGTCAATATAATCTCGTTTAAAAACCTATGCCTATTGAGCTACCGTTCGTCAATAAAATCTCCTTTAAAACTCCACGCCTAATGAGCTACCGGTCCTCAATAAAATTTCCTTTAAAACTCCACGCCTAACGAGCTACCGGTCCTCAATAAAATTTCCTTTAAAACTCCACGCCTAATGAGCTACCGGTCCTCAATAAAATGTCCTTTAAAACTCCACGCCTAACGAGCTACCGGTCCTCAATAAAATTTCCTTTAAAACTCCACGCCTAATGAGCTACCGGTCCTCAATAAAATGTCCTTTAAAACTCCACGCCTATTGAGCTACCGGTCCTCAATAAAATTTCCTTTAAAACTCCTTGCCTATTGAGCTACCGGTCCTCAATAAAATTTCCTTTAAAACTCCACGCCTATTGAGCTACCGGTCCTCAATAAAATTTCCTTTAAAACTCCACGCCTATTGAGCTACCGGTCATCAATAAAATTTCCTTTAAAACTCCACGCCTATTGAGCTACAAATCCTCAATAAAATATTCTTTAAAAATCCACGCCTATTGAGCTAAAAATCCTCAATAAAATATTCTTTAAAAATCCACGCCTATTGAGCTAAAAATCCTCAATGAAATCTCCTTTAAAAATCCACGCCTAATGAGCTAAAAATCCTCAATGAAATCTCCTTTAAAAATCCACGCCTAATGAGCTAAAAATCCTCAATGAAATCTCCTTTAAAAATCCACGCCTAATGAGCTAAAAATCCTCAATGAAATCTCCTTTAAAAATCCACGCCTAATGAGCTAAAAATCCTCAATGAAATCTCCTTTAAAAATCGACGCCTAATGGTGTGCCGATCCTTAATAAAATCTCCTTTAAAAATCCGCAGCTATTGGTGTGCCGATCCTTAATAAAATCTCCTTTAAAAATCCGCAGCTATTGGTGTGCCGATCCTTTATAAAATCTCCTTTAAAAATCCACGCCTATTGAGCTACAAATCTTCAATAAAATCTGCTTAAAAATCCACGCCTAATGGTGTGCCGATCCTTAATAAAATGTCATTTAAAAATCCAAGCCTAATGGTGTGCCGATCCTTAATAAAACCTTCTTTAAAAATCCACGCCTAATGGTGTGCCGATCCTTAATAAAATCTCCTTTAAAAATCCACGCCTACTGAGCTACCGATCCTCAATAAAATCTCCTTTAAAAATCCACGCCTATTAAGCTACCGATCCTCAATAAAATTTCCTTTAAAATTCCACGTCTATAAAATCTCCTTCAAAAATTGACCTTAATAAAATATTGTTACACGGATTCCCCACCTCGGCCATCATCCACCCAGTCTGACTGACATTTGGATTCATGTAAAATCATCAAAACAAATACTTAAATTGCGGAGATACACATGCAGGCAACACAAGGACAGCACTCACACACTCTCAGTCTCCTCCTCGTCCATTTTCAGACATACAAAGCGACTGCCGTAGGAGAAAATATGATTATATTATGAGCATAATAATACAAACATTTTAACTAACTTCAGTTACTACAGAATCAAACCCACCAAACGACAGCCAACAAACGAACCATCCAGCCAGCCACACAACATCCAACTTCAGTGGCAGCTAGGACTAACCCTTGAACCAAAAAATGGATTTGTTTGAAGTGAACATAGAGGGTAGAGAGCTTTTGTTTGGGCAACAAGGATATGAGTGTGTGTGTACATACCTTTTCTAGTATTATCTCTGGCTTTGTGTGAGTGTGTGTGTTCATCTCTGTCGCTCTCTCTGTGTTATTGTTTGTAATATTGGTTGAAACTTAATTACATTGTTGCAATAAAAAAGGTTTAACCACAAACATGTTTTCCTATGTTTATTGAAGTACTGTTACTCTTGCCACAGTTCCCTTTTTCCTTTTAGTCCTGCTGGACTCCCTTTTTAATACACCCTCATCTTCTTTTTTGTTATTGTTGGTTTTTGCTTTTACATTTAATTTTTGTTGTTGTTAGTTTAAACTAGTGTCATATTGCCTCTGGAGTAGCCTAGCAAGTGTTTATGTTATTGTTTTATTTTTTTCGTCCTCTTGGCAAGTTGATTTAAATGACAATGTCCTTTTTTTCATCGTAACAACGAACAATCACTGGTTTATCTTTGGACATGTGTTATTTGCATTTAGATAACAACTTGTTTATTGTTCCTTTTTTTGCAATTTGCTATTGCCTTCACTTTCGTTTTGTAAACATTTTTGGTAGTAGTAATTGTGGAGTTTATTTTTAATTTTTGTAGAAGGTTATTCGTGTTTATAGACATTATATTCGACAACTGTTTTTATGGGAGCTATAGCTCCAGATCAACCGATATTTATAATAATTTTTGATGGGCATAATTGCAACCCAATTATAATTCTTAATGTCAAGTTAGCTATATCTAAGTACGAACCGCTTTCAACGAAACTAGTCAAATATTAATTCTCTAGGTCAATAGTGCACAATTTTCATAAAATCGGAGGAAAATATATATGGGAGCTCTATCCTAATCTAAACCGATTTTCACGAAACTTAATTCGAAATAATAAATGGACTGTGTCAAATTTCATTTAATTCGGATCATAAATGCGGGGTGTACTTTATTTACTCAACTCAAAAAGTGATTCTATATTTATATTCTTAAAATAATGCAATCTCTATCAGTTATGTGACTCTCAAACCCTAGACGACATGATTGCTCTCACGTGTAACGAAGTGTGACAGGTTCCATGAGGTGTTTGAGTTATTTTAATCAGCAGTGTCCATGCGTTGGCGATGAGGAGTGTGCTACGTAGAATTAAAATCGTCCCAGTCGAAGAGGTACCACCACAATGAAAAATTTTGCAGATTTAGTTTTCATCCAAAGCGTTTGATCGGACAGAATTTCCATGATAATGTTTAGACAACTGGATAAATGCGAAGTCGAATACTTAACATCGGTCTGAAGCCTGAAAACTAGGCAGGAAGGTCATAAAGTAGACCAAAGGGCGTGTTTCTTACTTTAGATTATCAACTATATGTGTAAATTTCAAAACAGGAACTCGAAGACTCATAGAGTGATACCGGATGTTCGCCAAAATGTGGGGTGATCTTTCCGGAACTACGGTCTTGAAGTTTTCTATAAAAACAATACCTTTCTGAGGTCTCATATAAAAATTAGACCTCTTTAGGTCTTCTATAGAAAGAATACTTCTTCAGGTCCCCTATAGATGTCTTCCAACTGAGGAATATGAAAATATCCACCACTAAATCCATAGCCTCAGAATTAACCACCATATTATATTAATGCAGAGCATTTGAAGATTCGGAAAAATGAAAAAGATCGGTCAATATATAGTGGTCAATATATTTGTGTGAAAAAAGACAAAATTTGTATTCTATGGCGTATATATTTACTCCTATAGGACATAGACCCGAGAAGTTTATAGTATATCCAAGAGGAGGGTCTGACCTTTAAACTGATACCAATTATATTGTCGTATGTTTTCGGAACTTTTTGTTTTGTATTTCGAATCGATCTATAGGCCACAGTTATAAGCCGAACATCATCATACACAGTGGGTTGTAGGCACAGTGGGTTGAAGGCAATCTAGGCAAGTAATTAGAAGGGCTGTACTGAATATTAGTAATATTCAGAAAATATGTCATTGTATGGAAGAGGTGCTGTTGACCTCTAATCGGGCAAGAGGGTGCAAATGTCACGAAATAATTCCCAGGCACGTAATAAACATCTGCAGGATGTTGGAATTCCGGCGTGGTTGTGTAGGGTATTATATGATCGGCCCCGTCTGACTATACTGCTCCGCTCACTGTTTTTTTTCGGTTTCTATCATAAGGGCGATTCTGTACTATTTATAGTAGTAGCTGTACATATTACAATATGCACCATCACAAACATCTGACTGTTAATTAATTCAAATAAAATGTATGATATGCAGAATCGAATGAAATGAAATGTTATGTGTTTGTATGTGTGTGTGTGTGTGTGCACGAATGTTGGAGAAAAATTTTTAAACGGATGTAAGTTAATGTTGATAACAGCAAATGTTGGCTAGGAGTGTTTTAATTTTTACATTTTCAGTTTGGCCTATTTTTGACATTGTAAAAAATTAATAAAATACCAAAATTTATAAATAACAGAAAATATTATATAAAAATATATTCAATATTCCATAAATGTTATTCACAAATTTTGAAGTAAACACAGGACCACTATGGGCAAACATTCTATGTGGAGTTAATTGGACTAGCTGACGTATGAGTCACGTCAAAAATAATATGCTACGAAGGAAGATACATTTTGAAAGTTATATGCATATATGCTTAAAAAAGATATTTTTTGGAAATTATATTTGGAATAAAATTATAAAGTAACTACATTTTTCAAATAGGTAAATCAATGGGTATACAAAACAATATTTAAGTCCTTATAATAATTAAATTCTAGACAGGAAGAAAATAAACACTCAATTTTCAAAATGAAGGTAATTAAAATAATTATTTTCTGTGATATATTCCCGTCCATTGATGCATATTTCTCTATTGTTTTTCCTTACTTCTCGTTATTGACATAGGTTTTGAGATTTTTTGTTCAGTTGAGAAAATATATTTAAATTCATATTCCTCTAAGATGCCCTTAAATTGTTTCATTTAAACTTAAGTAAGTACGTACTTTTCTTTATGGTCTCTAAAAGCCAGCACTGAGGTAAAAACAAAGTAAAAAACCGTGGCCGAAACAGAAGCCAAAACAGTCAACGAAATTTAAATAGGGACAAGCATATAATAATATAAGTCCCTTCAAAATATTCTTTTATAAGTCTACACCTAAAAAAGGTCCCTAAAACCATTCTTTAATAACTCGACGCCTTGTATAGATCCTTAATAAATATTTTTTAATAACTCGACGCCTTGTATAGGTCCTTAATAAATATTATTTGAAAAGTCCACGCTTTATATAGGTCCTTATCCTTAATAAATATTATTTAAAAAGTCCACGCCTTGTATAGGTCCTTATCCTCAATAAATATTATTTAAAAAGTCCACGCCTTGTTAAGGACTTATCCTTAATAAATATTATTTCAAAAGTCCATGCCTTCTACAGGTCCTTAATTAATATTATTTAAAAGTATTCTTTGAACAACCTACGTCTTACATAAGTCCCTAAGAAATATTCTTTAAAAAATCCACGCCTTGCTAAGGTCTTCAGAAATCCCATTCTTAACCCTACATAATTGTCCATTACTGTGTATGATAGTCCATCTACAAGATATCACATACTCTATGTTAGCGCACACATACGCGAATATACTTACACACAAAGAAAAATACCCAAAGCACCTCAACAACAGTTGTTAAGACTTTTTTAATGTTATTTTTTTCCACATTTTTTCATTTCATTGTGAAGTTTTGTCCTCTTGACCTCGTTGGTTTGGGGACCAAAACAACAACAGCAGCAACAACACGTAAAATGGAAAAAAGCAACAGCAAAAACAACAACACTAACCTCGTACATACCTAAACGTGTGCCGTGTGTTGTAATGCAATGAGGCAAGGACACGCACATTTTATTTACCCTAAAGTTTAACAAAAAAAGCAACAACAATACAAATTGTCTTGTGGCATTAGCAATGTCGGCCAAAACAGCGGCAGTGACAGTAGTACCAATGGTGGCAATGGTAGTCGTAGACAACTACACACACACGCGCAACAATAGCATTGAAATACTACAGCTGATGAACTATGTTCCGTGGTCTCTGTGAGTATATGTGTGTGGTGTGGAAGGAAGAGGGACACGACGTTTCGCTAGCGTGCACACGGAAAATAATGTGACAAATATGTCGTGTAACCAACCTCAACTAAATCATTATTAAATATGAAAAATATGAGGGGTGGACTGGGATTTGTGGGAAATGGAAAATACAAACAAATATTTTTTCAATTGCCTATAGAGGCGTGGACTTATTAAAAACATATTTTGAGGAGCCTATACAGGCGTGGACTTATTAAAACCAGTAAGGAAAGTAGTAAAGTCGGACGGGGCCGACTATATGATACCCTTCACCACTATGGGTATATTAAACAGGACTATTAGCATGTACTTGAATGAAATAAAACATGTGATATTTATCTAAATGTGAATCTACGTAGATCTATCCATAAACATGTTATTCGTTTGTTACAATGGGACAAAAGTATGTAAATCGTCTTCAAACAAATATAAATAGGTCGTCCGTTGGGCTATGTCTGTACTTCTAGAAAACGAAACTACATAATTCTATGCTCAATTTTGTACGTTGTGCAAAATTTGATGTCAAACTGACTAACATGAGGAGTTTGCGGCCCAATTTACTTGATATCGGGCCAAATATTAAGCGATTTCAAACAAACTTGTCACAGGATACGTTGTACTAATTTCAGAACGTTTTGTTCCTATTGGTTCCTTGGTGCGTCAAGTACTTAAAATCAATCTTTAATAAAAGGGAGCTATATCTAAATGTGGACCGATTTTCACGAAACAACGCAGACATCCTTCTAGGCTCAATTAAGTACGTTATGCCAAATTTCGTGCAAATCGAAAGATATATAGGGACTTTGGTGTACCATTTACATGAAATCGGGCGAAACTATATATGGGAGCTATATCTAAATCTGGACCGATTTCCACGAAACTTTACATACATCATTCTAGACCTAAATGAATAGGCTGTTCCAAATTTTGCGAATCAAAAGATATATAGGGACTTTGGGGCACCATTTACATGAAATCGGACGACACTATATATGGGAGCTATATCTAAATCTGGACCGATTTTCACGAAACTTTGCAGACATCATTCTAGACCTAAATGATTAGTTTGTACCAAATTTCGTGCAAATCGAATGATATATAGGGACTTTGGGGCACCATTTACATGAAATCGGACGAAACTATATATGGGAGCTATATCTAAATCTGAACCGATTTTCTCGAAACTTGGCAGAAATCGCTTCAGACTTAATTCAGTACGTTATGCCAAATTTCGTGCAAATCAAAAGATATATAGGGGTTTTGGGGCACCATTTACATGAAATCGGACGAACCTATATATGGGAGCTATATCTACATCTGGACCGATTTTCTCGAAACTTGGCAGACATCACTCTAGGCTTAATTCAGTACGTTATGCCAAATTTCGTGCAAATCAAAAGATATATAGGGACTTTGGGGCACCATTTACCTGAAATCGGACGAAACTATATATGGGAGCTATATCGAAATCTGGACCGATTTTCACGAAACTTGGCAGACATCATTATAGACCTAAATGATTAGCCTGTACCAAATTTCGTGCAAATCGAAAGATATATAGGGACCGTTTACATTAAATCGGTTAAATATATATATGGGAGCTATATCTAAATCTGAACCGATTTTTCCCAATTTCAATAGGGTTCGTCCTTGGGCCGAATAAGTGACCTATGCCAAATTTCATCCAATTCGGATCATAAATGCGACCTGTACTTTGTTTACAATTTAACATGGACAGACAGACGGACAGACGGACAGACGGACAGACGGACGGACGGACGGACGGACATGCATAAATCGACTTAGAAAGTGTTTCTATGCATATTCTCAAAAGGAACCATGGGTCTATCTCGATTATTTTTGCCTGTTACAAACATATGCACAAAGACATAATACCCTGTACCACAGTGTGGTGAAGGGTATAAATATACTTTCAGGGGCCTATACAGGCGTGGACTTATTAAAAACAGATTTTGAGGAGCCTATATAGGCGTGGACTTATTAAAAACAGATTTTCAGGGGCCTATACAGGCGTGGACTTATTAAAAACATATTTTCAGGGGCCTATACAGGCGTGGACTTATTAAAAACATATTTTGAGGAGCCTATACAGGCGTGGACTTATTAAAAATATACTTTCAGGGGCCTATACAGGCGTGGACTTATTAAAAACATATTTTGAGGAGCTTATACAGGCGTGGACTTATTAAAAACATATTTTCAGGGGCCTATACAGGCGTGGACTTATTAATAATATATTTTCAGGGGCCTATACAGGCGTGAATTTATTACAAACATATTTTCAGGGGCCTATACAGGCGTGGATTTATTAAAAACCTATTTTCAGGGGCCTATACAGGCGTGGATTTATTAAAAACATATTTTCATGAGCCTATACAGGCGTGGATTATATATATTTGGATATATATATATTTTTTTAATTATTGTCTTCCATCAAATTTCTATGATAAGTATCTCTTGAATTTTTCACACTACCCTCCACTCCCTTGTTGGATATAATTTACACCAGAAAATAAACGTTTGCCCCACCTAGTTATTCACCTGCACAGCTTCTGTCCTGCATTCGCGTTCATGTAGAATCAACCGAGTCACAGGGCACTGGGAACTAAGCCAAGTCAAAAGTTTTTTGTAAATGAAAAATGTTAAGAAATTATTAAAAATACGTTTATATGCCATCGCGTCTCCTCTCTCCCTGGTTGCGATGGTTGTTTTTTTTTAACAAATAGCCTTTGTTGTTAGACCCATTTAGGCATAGTTTTGGCTGGGGTCCTCAGTTAACGACGCATGTTAAAGTTAAACAAAAATGTGCTCATAAATGTTTATAATAGACACAAATTACCAGACATGCCATAAATGTGGTTATTGTTAAAAAAATTGTTGTTGTTGTCTGTTGTTTTTGGTGTGCTGATTTTCCTGCTGTAGTTCTTGTTTTCGGTAATTTTTTTCAGGAAAAAATAGTCTAATTTCATATTCTATTTGGGTTGTGGTTGTTGTTTTTAGTTAAACAAGTTTGTGTTTTAAGCTTTTAATTAATATAAATTGTTATAGATGTCTGCAGGTGTGAGTGTATGTGTCACAGAAGGTATGAGTATGGGTTTCCTGTTGGATATGTGAGTCTATATAATTGCTTCTGATGGCTAACTAGATCCCTTCAAATGACATTTACAAATGTAGAACATCCATTATTTTAATTAGGAAGAAATATTTGTTCGTAGAATTTAAAACCAGCGTGGAGGGCGCTAAATATAAAGGCAAGTAGATATGTAGACATAAAAATAATCTAAAGAGTATTCTTTAAAAAATCCACGCCTTCTATAGACCCCTAAAAGGTATTCTTTAAAAAATCCACGCCTTCTATAGACCCCTAAAAGGTATTCTTTAAAAAATCCACGCCTTCTATAGACCCCTAAAAGGTATTCTTTAAAAAATCCACGCCTTCTATAGACCCCTAAAAGGTATTCTTTAAAAAATCCACGCCTTCTATAGACCCCTAAAAGGTATTCTTTAAAAAATCCACGCCTTCTATAGACCCCTAAAAGGTATTCTTTAAAAAATCCACGCCTTCTATAGACCCCTGACAAAAGTATTCTTTAAAAAATCCACGCCTTCTATAGACCCCTAAAAAGTATTCTTTAAAAAATCCACGTCTAGGATAGGCACTGAAAAAATCTTCTTTAAAAAATCCACGCCTTATTTAGTCCTTGGAAAAATCTTCTTTAAAAAATCAACGCCTAATTTGGTCCTTGGAAAAAATATTCTTTAACAAATCCACGCCTTATTTGGTCCTTGGAAAAATTCTTCTTCAAAAAATCCACGCCTTCTATAGACCCCTAAAAAGTATTCTTAAAAAAATCCAAGTCTCCTATAGACCCCTAAAAAGTATTCTTAAAAAAATCCAAGTCTCCTATAGACCCCTAAAAATATTCTTTTAAAAATCCACGCCTTCTATAGACCCCTAAAAATATTCTTTTAAAAATCCACGCCATCTATAGACCCCTAAAAATATTCTTTTAAAAATCCACGCCTTCTATAGACCCCTGGAAAAATATTCTTTAAAAAAATCCACGCCTTCTATAGACCCCTAAAAAGTATTCTTTAAAATCCTTCTATAGACCCCTAAAAATATTCTTTAAATCCGCGAATTCTTTAGACCCCTTAAAGGTATTTTTTAAAAAACCCACGCCTTCTATGGACCGTTTAAAAATATTCTTTAAAAAAATCCACGCCTCTTATATGTCCCTAATATATTATTTAAAAAATGTTTTTCTATTCCGTTTTTAAAACTCTCCGACCATTGCTCTCCTTGTTATAATTTAATTTTCTTAAAGCTCCCACACGAGTTTGACTTATGAAATTTTCCTTCATTCATTAGACAAAAAAAAAAAAAAAACTAAATCAAAAACATTTTTTGTGTTCTGGGCTTCTTTGAAAACTTTTTTTCTATAGACCACTTTACACTAATAGCTGTATTATGTGGCGGCGGGGTGGAGGCTTTAAAAGTTAACATTAAAATGAAAACAAGTTCATTGTCCTTGGCTAAGTTTAATAACAGGTTTCGACAGGCAACCAAAAAGAAAAAAGTTTCTCCCACACTATTCAGTGAATTTCCCCAAAAACCAGGGATCTCCTTTCCAACTTCTATCCCCTCATCCGGAAAAAATGATACAGTATAAAGACCAAGATTATTTAAATTTTTTTTCATTTACTTTTTATTTCTCCTCCAACTTTAACATCTCTGCAAAACGTTTAACTAGGTAGTGAAAACTGAAAATGGAACACGGAAAAGTGAAAAAACACAGCAACACAAAACACGATTAGAAAAACAGCCAGCATTATCAAATCAAAAGGAAATAATCAGGAAAAAATATTAAAGGAAATGAAATTAAATAGAAAAGTGGACTCTGATTTTTTATTTTTAGGGATCTAGAGAAGGCGTGGATTTTTAAAAGAATATTTTTAGGGGTCTAGAGAAGGCGTGGATTTTTAAAAGAATATTTTTAGGGGTCTATAGAAGGCGTGGATTTTTAAAAGAATATTTTTAGGGGTCTATAGAAGTCATAGATTCTTAAAAGAATATTTTTAGGGGTGTATAGAAGGCGTGGATTTTTAAAAGAATATTTTTAGGGGACTATAGAAAGCGTGGATTATTAAAACAATATTTTTAGGGGTCTATAGAAGGCGTGGATTGTTAAAACAATATTTTTAGGGGTCTATAGAATATGTGGATTTTTTAAAGAATATTTTTAGGGGTCTATGGAATCGTGGATTTTTTAAAGAATATTTTTAGGAGTCTATAGAAGGCGCAAATTTTTAAAAGAATATTTTTAGGAGTCTCTAGAAGGCGTGAATTTTTAAAAGAATATTTTTAGGAGTCTCTAGAAGGCGTGGATTTGTAAATGAATATTTTTAGGGGTCTTAGATTTTTGGATTTTTTAACAAATATTCATCTTTCATTCCCTACCCAGTAAGAAGTCTATTTTATTTTGATCCGTTAAATCTAATGTATTTTAAAGCAGACACAAAATATTCAATCGATTATCGTTAATAACGGTCTATTATCATTTATGATAATGTCAGTTTTTGGAAGAGCAGGATATTTTATTGGCTTGGGGAAGGAATCTATACGGTTGTCAGCAAGTACAAAAATATTTGTTTCCACTTTTTATGTAAAATATTCGATTTGTTGTCACTGAATTCCTTCACATAAACATCTCAAGGCATCTGTTTTTATAATGCGAGAAAAATTATTATTTTTTACATCAATTTTCATTGTAATGGTAACATTCCCCTTTTTGGGCTGAAATTCAACCTGTTCAAAATTATGAGGCAATCACATAATATCTGACAATAACCAAGCTACCAACTGAGGCCACCGCCAGTCGTTGGAAGACAAAAAAATTTAATGTGTTCGCCATATGAAAAACGAAAACAGAACTAGTAGGGAAAACACCATCAGAGAAGCCTAACCATAAGGCATTGATGGGTAACCTAAAGGAAAAAGGGACAAACCAAAGAAACCATGTAAAACATAATTACCATGTTGATGTTGTTGCGGGAATTGCTGTTACCAGGTTACCGACAAACAACCAACCAGTTAGCAGTCACCATAACTAGTGTACCATAAAGTCCTACTAATTTTGTGGTTAAATGGTCCTAGAAAGAATATATGCCGATGATCACTTTCATGTTGTTCTCTCTAACAACTAAATAACGGCCAGGTTGTTGGTCGGTCTGTTCTTTTGCTATAAAAATAACAATAAATTTTCAAATTGTTAGTCAGGGGAGATGGTTGGTTACAAGAAAATTCCTCAACAGATAGAGGGTAGTAATGTTGGGCAATTTAAAAGAATGTTGTTTTGAGAGACACACCACATATTTAAATGTATCGGATTTACACAGAAGTGGTATTTGGGTGATTCATAAAAATCGATATGAAGATATCGGCATATATTTTGCAAAGAGTTTAAACAATAGAAGCTGTGTGGTTTCTGAATGTAAAAATTATGTGCTTAATATAATTTTGATATTAAAAAAATAATTTTCAAGTACCATTCGAAGACGAAGAAATATATATTTGGTATAGTCCACAAGGATTGATTTTAAAAAGTATATATTTTCGGAATCCAATTTTAATGTATATTTGTGTTCAAATCATCATCAAATATTTTTCCACTATCATCAACTAACGTGAATTTTTCAAAGATTTTTTTGCAGAATTCCTTTTAAGTATATGAAGAATCATGGATTTTCAACGAATATTTTCAGGATCATCCTCAAGTATGGATTGTGTAAAAGTACTGTTCCAAGAATCATTCAACGCCAATGAAATATGTAGGTATATTACATTACCATTATATTTTGTAAACACAATACAGGCCACAGTAATTGACCGATTTTCACGAAATTTCACTTGTAGGACCGGATTTGACCAAAGAAGACCCCTATTGTTAATTGATAATAATCCGTTAATATTTAGGGGTGAAATAGACTAAAAACATTTTTTTCCATTTTTTCGTGTCGATCTATAGGTCACCATTATGACCAGAACACGAGGAATGGTATCAGACCAAAGAATAAGCATTAGTGTTTTCAGGAAGGTCAATATTTAGCGGGTCAAATGGACCCAGCCTTTTTGTGAAAAATTACAAAAAATTGCATAGACCCGAGAAGTTGTTAGTATATCGGACAGGAGTGATTGACCTTTAAATTGGTACCATGTTAAATTGTAAACCAGTAAGGGAAAAAGTAAAGTCGGACAGGGCCGACTGTATGATACCCTTCACCACTTACGATATGCCAAATTTCGTGCCAATCTAAAGATATATAGGTACATTGGTACATCACTTACCTTAAATCGGACGAACATATATATTGGAGCTATATCTAAATCTGAACCGATTTTTCTCAATTTCATCCAATTCGGATCATAAATGCGACCTGTACTATGTTTACAATTTAACATGGACAGACGGACGGACGGACGGACGGGCGGAAAGACGGACATGCGTAAATCGACTCAGAAAGTGATTCTATGCATATTCTCAAAAGAAACCATATGTCTATCTCGTTTCCTTTTGCCTGTTACAAACATATACACAAAGACATAATACCCTGTACCACAGTGTGGTGAAGGGTATAACAAAGTACAGGTCGCATTTATGATCCGAATTGGATGAAATTTGGCACAGCTCATCTGTTTGCCCCAAGGACGAAAGCTATTGAAGTTGGGAAAAATCAGTTCAGATTTAGATATAGCTCCCATATATATTTTCGTCCGATTTAATGGAAATGGTGTATCAAAGTCCATATATATCTTTCGATGTGCACGAATTTCTGCATAGCGTACTGAATTAAGTATGTGTACAAAAACAATCCAATTCTTCGCACAATACACCATATCAGACAAATTTTGAGGGATAGACATTTTGAAATTTTTTGTTTGTAAAAAAATATATTCGATTACTGACTATACGAACCAAACTCGGTCCCCCGAAAATCCTTTAATTACTTTTCGTATATAATCCTGAGATTAAATCCCATTATTATATTGTAACATAGAATTTTTTCCGGGACCGGTCTTATACCTTTGTTAAGCCCTGAAGACCGACTTTAATGTTTTATCCTCCGATTGCCCGAAATAGTTGAAATAGAGTCACTATAAAATATGGGAATATCTCTTTGAACTTGAAATAAGAGCCAATTAAATTCCTATCAGAATACTTTCGAACAATAGCTCGATTGGAACATTTAATCTTTTATTGAAAACTAAATTTGTAAAAAAAATCCCACTTTCAATAAAGTCTCTCAAATGTGTCAAGTTTTATTTTATGTTGTGGTTATTTGGGTTATTTTCAAAAGAATAGAAAAAAACCCACATGTCTATTCACTTCGTAATCCAATGCGCCTTACCCCAACAGAGTCTAAATGCATTTTACCCGATAATCTGCCTTAAAGAAAATTAAAAGACAACAAGTAATGACTTTTGTGGTTTTCCATTTTGTAAATTGGGTGTCTTAAGAGAAATGCAGCTAAGCAAGCAAAAACCCTAAGCTGTGCTATTTCTTAACTAAAATTGAGTTACGACAAGCCGAGTGACATACAAATAAATACACACACTCACGAACACACGCACACTGCAAACAAGTCACACTAGACCATAGCAGAGCTTTTGGGGATATCGAAGAATGAAATGAATGGATTTGAATGTTTGTTCATTTCATTTTAGGCTCACACGTAGTACTTAATTGGACTTATATGTGGACTTGATGGTGACCAGCACCAAGAACAAACATGTCTTTTAGCTTTCAACTTGGAAAGAACTCACTTTAGAATCGATTTACTTTTGCAGATGTGTGTGGTTTTTAGTTCTCTCTACCAACCAACCTAGCCGTATGACCAGAAAATAAATCTTCATTTTAGGTGATGGACTCGATGAGATGTGTGGTGGAGGTTGGTATGCCCTGATGGTGTTGCATGGAGAATAAGGCGTTGATTATATATATATTTTTTCGGCTGCAAATACTAACTGACGACTGATACAAATGTTGGATAGTTTTTTTCTATTCTTTTTCTTGACTGGTGGTTTTTCTGCCTTCTCATCATTTGCCTCTGTTCGGACTGTTTCGGTCGATTCGGTTTGCTTTAGTTTTGGCATGGTTTAGATAACTTCAAGTCGTTTGAAAAGTTGTTGGACATGCAAAAGATAGTGCAAGTTAAACAGCAATCAACAGAGTTGTGCCCGTAAACCCCCAGATGTTGCCACAGAACTTTGAAAGTAGGCAATCTTCAGTTCGTTCGTTCGGATATGTTTGTGGCCAACCGCCAGAACTGGTGAGTAACTGTGTGTGTTGGTGTAACATGTAAACCAACCAACCGCCAATCAAGAGATATCAAAAAGTCAAAGTGATAAGTGTGTTCATGTTAAATTGCATTTAGTTGGGAAGAAGGCACCGAACAGGAAAAATGCAATGAAAGACCACCGACATAGCGAACAGGTTTCCAACAAGAAATGAACCGAACTGGGCAAATACTATCCGAAGCTAAAAAACATTTTTCGGTTAATAAAATGTTTTTTTTTTTTTCTGTTCTAATGCAGACATGACTTGGGCTGGTTTCTTTTAGCAGAGACTATTGTAAATATAAAAATAAAGGGACCACTTTCAATTCAATTGTCTTTGTCTTTAAGAGCAGAAAGGCTCTTGGATTATCGGAAAAATATTTTCTAAAATATTATTTATTGATGCTTTTTTCGACGATTTGTGCAAATCGAAAGATATATAGGGACTTTGATGCACCATTTACCTTAAATTGGACAAAAATATATATGGGAGCTATATCAAAATCTGGACCGATATTCAGGAAACTCCACACACATCATTCTAGACCTAATTCATTACGCTATGCCAAATTTCGAGCAAATCGAAAGATATATAGAGACCGTGGTACACCATTTATATAAAATCGGACGAAAATATATATATGTGGGAGCTATATTTAAATCTGGACCGATTTTCACTAA
Organism: Musca vetustissima; assembly: GCF_032173495.1. Lineage (NCBI taxonomy): Eukaryota > Metazoa > Arthropoda > Insecta > Diptera > Muscidae > Musca > Musca vetustissima. The sequence goes on along the minus strand of NW_026881549.1, from coordinate 8,393 downwards.
ACTTGGCAGACATCCCTCTAGACTCAAGTCACTACGTTTTGCCAAATTTCGTATAAATCGAAAGATATATAGGGACATTGGAACACAATTTACCTTAAATCGGGCGAAAAAAGATATGGGAGCTATATATCTAAATCTGGACCGATTTTCAAGAAACTTACCACACGTCATTCTAGACTCAATTCAGTGCGCTGTGCCGACTTTCGTTCAAATCGAAAGATATATAGGGACTTTGGTGCACCATTTACTTAAAATCGAACGAAAATATATATGGGAACTATATCTAAATCTGAACCGATTTTCACGAAATTTAACACACATCGAAACTTATCACTCACCATTCTAAACTAAATTCAGTTACCTATGCCAATATTCGTGCAAAACGAATGACACAAAGGGACTTTGGTGCACCATTTACTCTAAATTGGACGAAAATATATATGGAGCTATATATAAATCTGAACCGATTTTTCCAAAACTTACCACAGCATTTTAGACTCAATTCAGTACGCTATGCCAAATTTCGTGGAAATCGAAAGATATATAGGGACTTTGGTACACCATTTACTTAAAATCGGGCGAAAATATATACGGGAGCTATATCTAAATCTCAACCGATTTTCACAAAACTTAGCACACGTCATCCTAGACTCAATTAAGTGCGCTGTGTCAAATTTCTTGCTAATCGAAACGTATATAGGGACTTTAGTGCACCATTTACTTTAAATCGAACGAAAATATATGTGGGAGCAATATTTAAATCTGAATCGATTTTTCCCAATTTCAATAGGGTCCGTCCTTGGGCCAAACAAATGAGTTGTATCAAATTTCATATAAATCGGATTATAAATGCGACCAGTACTTTGTTTACATTTTAACACCAACAGACGGACAGATGGAGGGACATACATAAATCGACATAGAAAGTGATTCTATGCATATTCTCAAAAGGAACCATGTGTCTATCTCGTATCCTTTTGCCTGTTACAAATATATGCAGAAAGACATTATACCATGTACCACAGTGTGGTGAAGGGTGTAAAAATCCACGAAGTAGCCCAAAAAATATGGTTAAACCAGTGGAAAGTAGTAAAGTCGGACTGGACCGACTATATGATACCCTTCACCACTTTGGGTATATTCAACATATGTATCCTAACAGACGTCGCCTTTTTGAAGGAACATTGGCATGAATATGTGGGAGCTATATCTAAATCTGAACTGATTTTCACGAAACTTCGCAGACATTATTCTAGTCTTAATTCAGTACGCTATGAAAAATTCGTGCAAATCGAATTATGCTCAGGGACTTTGGTGCACAGTTTCCTAAAATCGAGCGAAAATATGAATTGGAGCTATATCTAAATCCGAATCGGTTTTCACGAATTTTAGCAGACGCCATTCTAGACTTAATTCAGTACGCTATACCAAAATTCGTGAAAATCGAATAATTTCCTGGGACTTTAGGGCACTATTTACCCAAAATCGGACAGACGGACGGACATGCATAAATCGACTTAGAAAGTGATTCTATGCATATTCTCAAAAGGAACCATGTGTCTATCTCATTTCCTTTTGCCTCTTACAAACATATGCACAAAGACATAATACCCTGTACCACAGTGTGGTGAAGGGTGTAAAAATCCACGCCTTGTTGTGGTCTTAAAAAATATTTGTAAAAAATCCAAGAAATATCTAAACAAGCGAAGCGTTGATGAACCTTTGGTGCCTAATAAAATTTATTAATTTATTTCAACGTGCTAATTTTATTGCGTGTCTTTGAATACATTCCCTCTAAAGCCACTGGGTTGAGGCCATAACAAGACACAAATTATATCCCTAAAATTCCAGGGAACAAATCTACTCCAGGACACCCTAATTATACCCTTCACCACACTGTGGTACAGGGTATTATGTCTTTGTGCATATGTTTGTAACAGGCAAAAATAATCGAGATAGACCCATGGTTCCTTTTGAGAATATGCATAGAATCACTTTCTGAGTCGATTTAAGCATGTCCGTCCGTCCGTCCGTCTGTCCGTCTGTCCGTCTGTCCGTCTGTCCGTCTGTAGATGTTAAATTGTAAACAAAGTACAGGTCGCATTTATGATCCGAATTGGATGAAATTTGGCACAGCTCATTTGTTTGGCCCAAGGACGAACCCTATTGAAATTGGGAAAAATCGGTTCAGATTTAGATATAGCTCCCATATATATTTTCGTCCGATTTAATGTAAACGGTCCCTATATATCTTTCGATTTGCACGAAAATTGGCACAGCGTAATGAATTAAGTCTAGAATGATGTGTGCAAAATTTCATAAAAATCGGTTCAGATTTAGATATAGCTCCCATATATATCTTCGTCCGATTTAAGGTAAATTGTGTACCAAAGCCCCTATATATCTTTCGATTTGCACGAAATTTGGCACAGCGTAATGAATAAGGTCTAGAATGATGTATGCCAAGTTTCATGAAAATCGGTTCAGATTTAGATATAGCTCCCATATATATCTTCGTCCGATTTAAGGTAAATTGTGTACCAAAGCCCCTATATATCTTTGAATTTGCACGAAATTTGGCACAGCGTAATGAATTAGGTCTAGAATGATGTGTGCAAAATTTCATAAAAATCGGTTCAGATTTAGATATAGCTCCTATATATATCTTCGTCCGATTTAAGGTAAATTGTGTACCAAAGTCCCTATATATCTTTCGATTTGCACGAAATTTGGCACAGCGTAATGAATAAGGTCCAGAATGATGTATGCCAAGTTTCGTGAAAATCGGTTCAGATTTAGATATATCTCCCATATATATCTTCGTCCGATTTAAGGTAAATTGTGTACCAAAGCCCCTATATATCTTTCGATTCGCACGAAATTTGGCACAGCGTAATGAATAAGGTCTAGAATGATGTATGCCAAGTTTCGTGAAAATCGGTTCAGATATAGATATAGCTCCCATATATATCTTCGTCCGATTTAAGGTAAATTGTGTACCAAAGTCCCTATATATCTTTCGATTTGCACGAAATTTGGCACAGCGTAATGAATAAGGTCTAGAATGATGTGTGCCATGTTTCGTGAAAATCGGTTCAGATTTAGATATAGCTCCGCCCGATTTTAGGTAAATAGTCCACTAAAGTCCCTGGAAATCTTTTGGTATAGCGTACTGAATTAAGTCTAGAATGATGTGTGCAAAGTTTCATGACAATCGGTTCAGATTTAGATATAGCTCCCATATATATTTTCTTCCGATTTAAGGTAATTGGTGTACCAAAGACCCTATATATCTTTCGATTTGCACGATTTTTGGCATAGCGTACTGAATTAAGTCTAGAATGATGTGGCAAAGTTTCGTGAAAATCGGTTCGGATTTAGATATAGCTCCCATATATATATTGGTCCGATTTAATGTAAATGGGCCACCAAAGTCCCCATATATCTTTCGATTTGCATGAAATTTGGCACAGCGTAATGAATTGGGTCTAGAATGATGTGTGCTAAGTTTCCTGAAAATCGGTTTCGATTTAGATATAGCTTCTATATCTGACCAAATGAAAAATTTAGCATCGGTTGCAGAATGACATGTTTATAGATCCAATTTCATTTTACTGGTCCCTTCAAAATGCGACGTCTGTTAGGATTCATCTGTTGAATATACCCAAAGTGGTGAAGGGTATCATATAGTCGGCCCCGTCCGACTTTACTACTTTCCTTACTGGTTTTATTGTTAGTTTATTGGTTATCGTGTTGCCCGACACATAAAAGGTAAACAAACTTTTATTCCGTATGTTAATTTTCGCCCCCTTTCTTTCAGCTATTTATTCTTATTTACATAGCTGCAGAATTTTTCAAACAAATACAAACTCACACTCATATGTATGTGTGTGGGGGGTACGTATTTGCATATTCCGGTAAACAAGTATTGAAATATTGAACCAGGGAGCACATGTAAGTGCCTGCTTTTAAATTGGATTTTACTATTAAGTATTATCAGACCAGACATCCTTTATTTGAATATTCACACGTTTTTTTCTCGTCGTCGTTTTTTTGTAGGCTCAAATAACAGAAATAACAATCAACAACAATAACAATAACAACAGTAGTACGGAATGCCTTTCTATTATGTGTTACATGTGTGAGTGTGTGTTTTTGTTTTCTACATATGGATGTATGGGTATGTTGAAAAAAACAACATTGCGTGCCAATATTGTTAAATGTTTTATTTTTGGTTTCCCTATCAAATTGTAAAAAAGAGGTTCTCAAGGGAAGGGGAAGGAGGTTTTGATGGTAGGAATTCGTTTGAATTTTAGTAGAGTGAGATAAGGAATAAGATTCTACGAAATACGGGAAGACTTGTAGGGTCTTTAATAGTTAAAATTTAGTATTGACGTCATCACCAGAAAATCGATGTGACGATAAAACGACAAATAGAGAAAATTTGCACCTCATCCGGTATGGCTGAGGTGGCCATGTAATCTATGTTTGATATTAAGTTAGCCTCATTTCCTTACCATGATGTCAACAACATATCCATAATCCAAAATTAACTGGAAACATTAATTTTAGACCTTGGACATTTCCTGCCGTATCCTTACGAAACGATCTACAATGTACCCAGGAAAGAACACGCTCGCACATACATTAATATTATTTACAACTATGGAAGAGGAAAAAATGGACTATATCCTCTGTTCGTAATTTTATGTACACTATAAAATATGTCGAAAAATCCTCTTATATTAGGGCAATGTAATTTTTTTATGGTGCTGATTTCTGATATCGTATTTGCTTTTAGTAGAAATGATGAAGGTATTGGAAACACTAACAGTGGTAAATATATACAAAAAAACATCACATAGGGTTATTGGGGAAGTAAAAAAATTGGGATCAGAGAAAAAAATAATAAACATGTGAAAAAGCGTTAAGTTCGCCGGGCCGAACTTTGGGTACCCTCCACCATAGATATATTGACAGGTACTTGAAATAAAAATATAGGGAACACACCAAAAAGGGTACCTATATCAACACTCCTACAAATCGATTATGGTTCTAAATATTGGTCCTAGACCCCATGTTTCTGTGGACCAAATTTGTTAAAAAAAAAATTGATTTCATCAATTTAGCTAGGGCTAAATGCGGGTTACAGTTCATATATATGAATTTATAGAGTTAATTATCGAATTCTAGTTTCTTCCGCAGATAAAACGATTACTACAGAGTCTTAGAACCAAAACCAAAAATATACAACTATTTTAATATAAACCAGTAAGGAAAGTAGTAAAGTTGGACGGGGCCGAATTTATGATACCCTTCACCACTTTGGGTGTATTCAACAGGTAATTAACATGAAATTGGATGAACTAAAATATGTGATCTTTATCTAAATGTGAACCTACTTAAGTTTTTCATTTGGACCAGAATAGAGTCGTTTATTTGCAATGTGGGACCCCTCCATTCTCGGCGCCAAAATTTTTTTTGATTTAATTCGAATCTACACTAATTCAAGAATGTCCCTACAAAATTTCAATTCAAAATCTCAAGAACTCTTGAAGATATAGCCGATTTATTGTGTCAGCATCAAGTGACGGCTAAAGGGCTTCTCAAACTTTAAACGCGTTTTTCTCTTTTGCGAATGGCGGGCACGATAACTCAAAAACTAAAAACCCAATCGATTCCAAATTTTTACACGTTTCTCTGTGAGTGTATAGCTATCGTATGAACTAGGATAAAGCCAATCGGGTGAAGATCTTCCTTATTTTTTAACTTGGTTCTTGGTCAAAAATCGACGATTTTCCAAAAATATTTTTTCAAAGGTCCGCCATTTTGTTAATTTTAGAGCGAAATCAATAATCCTAGTTCATACGAGAGCCAGACATGTATCCTTTTTAACACCGTTGGAATTTTCGGATTCCGATCTTCCAGTGAGGAGTTATCATGCCCGCCATCAAAAATAAGGACATTTCTTTAATTACAAAAAAACAACAAAATGTTTTTGTAAATTATTTTTCTTCCTTTTTAAATCTTCAAATATATACAGTGGCGTACATGTTTGCATTTTGGACACTTTTTACGTCATAAAAATAAAACTAAAAAAGCAAATTTAAAAATGTTGGTTGCATTTTATTGGGTATTTTGTACTTAACAAAACAACCTAAATTTAAAAATCTAACTCTTAAAAATAACTAAGAAAAATAAAGAAAACGAAATCAACCCCAATGTACTCACTTTTGCACGTCTGCATTTTTTTAATAATGTGCAGAAAAGGAATGTAAAATCACGGTTTTTTTTAATCTTATTTGGTTTTCATTAGTTTTTTTAAGAAAATATGTAAGTTTTATATAATTTAAGCCCATTTACCAAAAAATTGTACAAAGTTTTGAACAAAAATCACATAAATAACTAATAATAATAACCACTGAAGAGGACATTCGGAAAAATCTGAAAAATTTGTTCTACCCTGGAAATTGCAAAGGGATTTAAATTGTGTCAATTATTGGTCATATGGGTACAAAAACGATGTTCCGTTTTTCCCAATCCTTAAATTAGAGGTCGTACACCGCTTATAAGTTGTGTGGACACACGTCTAATGATAAGGGAAATGCAATTTGATAAGTTTTAACACCAAAATATGCTTCGTAAGTACTCGTCAAACCTGTTAGTCATTGAACGGCGTGAAAAGCCCTTCCCGACATTGGATATAGCAGCATTAAAAAAAGACTCAAAACCTGTATTATAGGAAAAAACTGCAAAATAAAGTTACAGACTTTTCAACTAGACCAAAAGTTGAACTGTGGTCGACTGGAAACGTGTGATCGGGTCCGACGAATCCAAATTCTACCGTTTTCAATCCGACGATAAGCATTATTGGTGATGAAAACTAATTCAAAGGCCCAATGTGAAGCACGGTTGAGAAATTGTCATGGTATGCGTAGGCTTTAACTTGTGGGTCCTGGACCGATTTTAAAAAAATTGACAATATAATAATGAAAGAAGTCCACTTAGATCATTGAAGAGTCATATCAGTCAGTTTAGGTACCTAAGTACGCCTACTCTGTAGAAGAAGTTATTATGTGTAGGACGGTGATCAAAGATATACGTCAAAATTCGTGAGAGAATATCTTCGTGAGCAAAATTTTGAATTAACATAGTGGTCAGCACAATGTTTCGACATCAATCCGATCGATAATTTGGGGCCAATCGCAAAGAGAGAGGTGGGACAGTACCAATCAGCCCCTAATAATTTAGACGAACTTTGGTAGTGGATATGAGGTGATTGGAAGAATAATTCCAATGAAATTGTACTAAAATTGGTTGAAAATATGCCAAAATTCATTTAGAGTAGTGCCATATATCAACGATTTTGCATAATGTATTCATAACAGTTGGCCAAATAAGGCTTTGTGTACATGTAAGAGTTTAAATAAATAAATAAATAAATTTCATAAATCATACATTAAAAATATAAAACTACGGTATAATTAATAAAAATATTCAAATTCTGAAAATTTCTTCAAATGTGCAAAAGTGAGTACATTGGAGTTGATTTACTTTTCTCTGTTTTTTTCTTAGAAATTAAAGAGTTAAATTCTTTAACTTTAGGTTGACGTGTTAGGTACCAAATACGTTATAAAATACAACCAAAATTTTGGAATTTGCTTTTATATTTTTATTTTTATGACGTAAAAAGTGTCCAATGTAAAAACATGTACTCATTTCTGCTCGTCACTGTATGTGCAAAGTTACAAACCTTAACAAGCATTGGTATTGATTCACAAGCCCATTGAAAATCTTGAAAAATTAAAATCGTGAATGGGGGGCTCCCTTAAAGCAAATGGGCTATGTCTGCAATTCTACAAAACGTATCAATCTGACAAACACGAGGAGTTTGGTGCCCCATTTGCTTTAAATCGGGCAAAATTATATGAAATCTATATCCAAATCCGAACTGATTTTATCATTGAAGTACATATCGGCCATATTTTATGTCCTTGGCGCATTATCGGCCATATATTGGAGCCTTGGTGCCCCATTTACTGAAAATCGGACGAACCTGTATAAGGGAGTTATATCTAAATCTGAACCGATTTCAACGAAACTTTCCATACGTTAGTTTATACCAACATCAGTACTTTGTGCCAATTGGACATATGTTGAAGCTTTGGTGCACCATTTACTGAATATCGGACGAAACTATATATGGGAGCAATACCTAAATCTGAACCGATTTTTCCCAATTTCAATAGAGTCCGTCCTTGGGCCGAATAAGTGACCTATGCCAAATTTCATTCAATTCGAATCATAAATGCGACCTCGGCCAAATAAGTGACCTATGCCAATTTTCATTCAATTCGGATCATAAATGCGACCTGTACTTTGTTTATAATTTA
>NW_026881548.1:0-34533 GCF_032173495.1 Musca vetustissima | reverse complement strand
ACAACAACCTGTCATCATTGTCAGGTGAGTTTCAACAGAAAACAAATGCATAGCCGTATATAAATAACCGTTTTGTTTGTGTGATATATGCAAAAGAGAGATGCGAATCAAAATATTAACGGCGGCTCTGTATTTCTGTGTTACGTTATGCTCCCCAATGTAATTATGATGTTATTGCTGGCAGCAGCAGCAGAGTGTCGGCATTTTGTGTTAGTTCACCGTGTGATTTCAAAACGTTAGCATTGTCGGTAAAACGGAAAGTACGCGCAACGTCTTTTTTGTCGTGTAAAATTGTTGGTTGTTTAATAAAGAAAAAAAAAATTGTGAACACGGCTGTATATATTTCGTTTTTGGCCCGTTTGTTTCTTTTTTTCTTCGATTATTTTGCTTTGAGTTTTATGTTTTCACGACGTGTTGTGGAGTTAAAACAACCGTAGAAGAAGAAGCAGAAAAATATATATAAAACGTAAGCTACGACAAAGGCTTAAACCCTACCTACATAATCGAAATAAACCAAATAGAGTGTTAAGAAAATAAAATACAAAAAGGAAAACGAAAAAAAAATTAAACAACAACAACCACCATAATCGCTACGTTACCAAGTTGTTTCAGAAAAAAGGCTAAAATAAAATACAGAGGGGGAAAAATTAACAAAAAATAAAAACAAATTTTGAAGAAAAAAAAAAACAACAACAATTGTAAATAATTGAGAAATTAAATTAAAACAACAAGAAAAAAATATAATTTCGGGGGGAAAGTGTTGTGAAATGAGAAAACAAACGTGAAAAATTAAGGTAATTTTTCTGAAAAAAAATCGGTGGAGAAAATATTGTTAATAAATTGTGCTGAAATAAATTAAAAAAAAAACGCTTTCTTACAATAAAAAATAATAAAAATCTAAGTGCAAAGGTAAAAAAATAAAGACTATTTTCAAAACAAAAATAAATTGAGGTGGTCCATGAAAGGGAGTTGTTAACACAATATTAAAAAGAAAAAAATATTTCAAAATATTAAAAAAAATTAAAGAAAAAACTATTAAAAAACGAAAAATTAATAAAAATAGTGAAGAGAAAAATTAATCGAACATCGAAAAAATAATATTTTTTTATTTAAAAATACAATACAATAAAAAATAATTTTTAAAAAAAATTGACAAAAAATAATTTTGTTTTTAAATTTAAAAAAATTGTTTTTGAAAGTAGCCGGACTTAATCCCAGTTTGTTGTTTTTATAAAAAATTATTTTTTTTTCAAATTAAAAAAAAAAATATTTTTTAAAGAAGATAATTTTTAAAAAACTAAAAAAGTGGATATACAAATTAAGAAAAATAATTAAAAAAACATTGTGTTGTAAAATTTAGACAAACATTTAAAACTATTTTTTTTTTACTAAAAAAGTGTTTTTTTACTAAAAAAATAGTATTTTTTACTAAAAAATAGTATTTTTTTACTAAAAAATAGTATTTTTTTACTAAAAATAGTATTTTTTACTAAAAAAAATAATTATTTTTACTAAAGAAATAGTATTTTTTAATAAAAAATAGCAATTTTTGTACTAAAATATAGTATTTTTTTTACTAAATATAGTAATTTTTTTATTAAAAAATAGTAATTTTTTACAAAAAAAAAAAAAATTTTTTGCTAAAAAAATAGTTTTTTAAGTTAAACAATATTGCAGTCAAATCAATATTAAATTACATTTTTTATATCACAAATATTTTTTATTAAACTAAAAAAAATCTATATAAAACGAAAATAATTAAAAAATAATAATAATAAAGTAAAAATCAGGCAACGACTACCTGTTCTCTCTCTCCCTTCATTATTATATTGTATGGCAGCAGCAACAAAAACACAACAAAACACCAAAAGGCGGCATTTAACAACGACGGCAAACCAGCAACAACAAGAATAATCACAACGCAAACGAAGGCATTCAGTTGTAGCAAACACAAACGAAACGAAACAAAATTCATCAACCAAAACCGGCTAACAAAAATAACAACAACTACCCAATTGTATAGGAACTCGGTTTGTTTGATTGTTTGTTTCCCCCCGCGTGTGTGTACGTACATACATAGGTGTACATTACGATAGTTGTTTGTGTAGTTAATTTGTTGTCGTCGTCATCAACATCGTCATCGGTGTTATTTATGTGTGTGTTTGTGTCTAGTGTGGTGCAAGTTAAATAAATTAAGAAACAGAAATCAAATAGGAGAAGAACATCTCTATCAAAAAAGTAAGACCAATTTTTAATTATAAATAATAATTCATGTTCTATTCTGTTGAAAAACATCAACATAATTGTACAGGTGTGTGTGCGTGTGATCATCATTAATTTTATTTTTTGATTTCTTGTTATTTTCTTCCTTTCAAAGTGTCTGCTTCTCCTCATTTTGTGAACAAACAAAGTTTTGTTTTGTCGTGTTGTTTGATTTGTGTCTCTCAAAGAAAAGAAAAACAAAAATAATCCCTCAGCCATCATTGATTGGCATCCATCTGTGTTTGATTTGAGAGAGAGTGTAAACAAATAAAAATGCAATTGCACCTGTTTTAACAAGACAATAACCCGCCACAAAATAAAAAGAAACAACAACACAACATTTTAAAATTCTAACACACAAATGAAATAAAATTAAAAACAAAGAAAATACAACAACAACAACCAGCAGCAGTCACAGCCGCAATTAAAAACAGAAACCCCTTCATCTCCGAGAAAACAACAATAATAAAAAATAAAAACGGTGGTTATTCATTCTCACACCAACCTGCTGTGTTCAACTCACTCTCCTTCTCTCTCGTGTGTGATTTGGCTCCTCGTCTCAACAACAACTCCTCATTGTGATTATCATCGGCTCTGTTATTTTTTATGTCACCATTGCTGTTCTATGTGTTAATACCTTTTTTTGGAGAATAGGGTAGTTTTTTCGTCATCGTCGTTGTTGTCATTATTGTCAAAGTGCAAGAAGCATAGCTGTCAAAAGTACATCACCACAAACACCAACGCCGTTAACAAGGTTGCCAACTGTTGCTGAAGAAACCAGAAGGTAAGTTAATCAATGATTATTTGAAAGACATTTTTATTTAATGTGATAAATGTGTGAGAAAAAAGTGAAATAAAAAAAGTGAGAAATTAAAAGAAATAATTGTGAGGATGTGTAGAAAATAAAGTGATAAGAAAAATTAAAAAATCATAAAAGAAAATACTCAAAAATATGGAATGAAATATAAAGGTGTAAAATTTATAGACTGGGTGTCTTAAAAGTTATTTTTGTGAAGGATAAAGAAAATTGTAAATTATAAGTGGCCTTAAGATAAGAACAAAAATCTTCAAAAAATGATAATTAAAATTATATAACAAATAAAAAATAATATTATGTAGATAGTGTAACAAATATAAATAAAAAACTAATGAGCGGAGAAGTATAGTCGGACGGGGCCGATCATACGATACCCTACACAACTTATACGAAACTATAACTTTCTGCGGTCCAGATTCCCTTTACAGTGTATTGTGTTGTGATTTTTGACTTATAATTGTTGCCTATAGACCAACTCAAAAAAAAAAAAAAAAATAAATAAAATAAAAATAAAATTTCGGTCCATTTCATCCCAAAATTATTATCTGATCATAATCGAAAATTATTGGCGTCGTCCTTGACCATACCTGGATCCTCATCGATCCATATATATAGCTTTCAGCGCTATATTTCCGCCCTCTAGTGTGGTAATGGGTTTCTAAATAATATCTGAATACGTAAGCACCTGTAAATATTTAAGTGTAACTTCCACATCCGAGTACATACGACAATATAATTGGTATCAATTTAAAGGTCAACCACTCCTCTTGGATATACTATCAACTTCTCGGGTCTAGGCCATTCAGGGGTAAATATATACGCTATAGAATAGAAATTTTGTCATTTTCAGGGTCCATTTGACCCGCTAAATATAGACCGATCTTTATCAAAACAGACATGGTTATTATTTAGCCCGATCCCCTTCTCCATGTAAAAATTCGCAACCAGAAAATTAGACAAAAATAAAGTATTTGGTCCATTTCGTCCCCAAAATATTAACCGATCTTTAACAAAAAAAAAAAAAAAAAAAAAAAAAAATAGGGGTCTTCATTGGCTAGAACTCATCCTACATGCAAAATTTCGTGAAGTTTGGTCCATAACTGTGGCCTGTATCGTGTTTACAAATTATAATGGACAGGCGGAAGGACACACATGTCTAGATCGACTCTGCTAGTGGAGATATGACGATCGGTATACTTAAAGGTGGGTCTATGACCAATATTTCGCGGCGTCACGACACACACACACACCATATATTTAATTGTCCGTCCGAGGCTATATGCTTATGGCTAAAACTGATAGAGGTGGCACAATTTCTCCGGCTGATCTCTTTAAATCCTAATTCCATTAAAATCCCTGTGTAGGGAAAACTTTTTAATAATTCAAACGTGGTTTTGGTCCTTCGAGCTGGGCCAGCAAGAACGAGAAAAAAAACTAATAAAAATGACACTTGATAAAGTCTTCATGAAAATCTTCCATCTATTAGAAACCTCTAAACCGATTGTAGTAGCATATAGAACCCTTAAAAGAGTCATTGTTACGACCTTTTTTCTAATCCCTTTTCGATGTTGCCTTTATAGACTCGATCACAGCGTAAAGGGTGAGCCTTTACGATCATTAGCAAAATCGTTTCTGTGACCTTGGGAGAGCCTTTCACGTGCCTCATGTTTGTAAAAACCCGAGCAATTCTGAAAATTTCTAAGTTCTTACTTTCAATTCGATCCTTCGATCTGTTTAACAAACCGAGAAGGTTCGGAATATGCAATATTAAAGCCTTCCATCTGTACGAAATCTCTAGAAGAATTTTAGCCTCTTAATGATCATTAGAAAAATCGTTTCTGTGATATTGAACTTCATATTTGGGGAAAAGGTCATGGACTGTAAAAACTCTGTCATTGGTCCTTCGATTTAAAGAATTTTGGAAGATAATAACAAAAGTGTGTGCGCAAATGGTCCTTCGATTTGTTACTTGCAGACTGAGGAATTTATTCGGCATATACAAGGCCTCCTATGAAATCTAGACAAGGATTAGTTTTCTGTCTATAGAAGACTACTACAAATTGGTACGATTCGAGTCATTTTGGATAATAATAGAAAATTGTTTGCCATTGTCTAAATTCTTCCAAAAAGTTGATTAGATAATGGTCCTTCGATTTGTTTTGGCGGTCTAAGATTGAGGTTATTTGGCATATACAAAACCTCCTATAAAATCTGAACAATAATTCTCCTTCTGTCCATAGAATACCCATAAAAACTAATATTTTCAAGTCGAAGAACCAATGGTACGAACAAATAAATCGAAGGACCAAAAACATGAATCAATATGACTAATCATTAACGAAAATTGAAAAATTCGAGCAGAGCCATTGTGGAAAATTATCGAGAATTTGTTTGTGTGGTTGCCTCAACCATTATTCAAATGGTCCTTCGACCTAAAAAAGTCGTATATTTCAAGTCGAAGGACCGAATATACGCTACATGAATCATTTCGTCTTATCATTAAAGTGGGAAAGGTATTTGACTAGAATAGATATGACAAGCTTATCTTTGGAATTCCCCTTCTGCAAGATTTTAATTATTAAAAAAGAAAACAGCACTGAAAATCTGTAAACGAAATCAATTAACCACGATAATAAACCTAATAACAACTCGATTATGTTGTCTGAGCAATTAACTGAGATAACTCCAATTGGTATACTTTTTTCTTAAACACCTTATAATAAGAATCGCAGTAATTGCCAAAAATTCTTTAGTTATTTGGAATCTACTCATCAAAGAAGTACGGAGACGGCTGTGTAAGAAAAAATCACTTAAAATGCTTACGGGAAGCCCACCAATTTGGATTGTTGCCTTCATGGTGATCTGTTTGTCACCATGGTTTTGTCAATTGATCTCCGCCGAATATTATGCCCAATGTGAGGGTAACGATAATCGTTATATAGCAAGTCCGGATAGTTGCTCGCGTTACATATTCTGTTATGGCCAAGAGTCCTTTGAAGGGGATTGTGATGAGGAGGCACCATATTTTTCGGAAACTGATCAGACATGCGATGTCAGTGAGGATGTTTGTAAAAAATTTGAAGGCACCGATAATGGTGAAGGTGGTGAGGGAGATGGTGAAGGCGAGGGAACTGGTGAAGGCGAGGGAAATGGGGAAGGCGATGGAGGAGAGGTGGTAAAACCCGGACAACCCGAAATTGAACCAAATAATCCAGAAGTGCCTCCCAATGTGGTAACATCAGCACCAGTTCCATCACCTTCAGTATCAAGCGTATCTTCTTCGGTCATAGTAACAACAACCGTAAAACCCTCTAGCATTAAACCAACCCAAAGTTCTGCTGTGCCAACTTCAAGTACTACCCCAAAACCTCCTACAATTGCAAGTTCCACAACTCAAGCTAGCATTACTGCCGTTAAATGCCCCGCAGAAGATGATCCGCTGAATTTAGTCTTCCTACAACATCCTAAATCCTGTTCAGATTATTTTATGTGTTATCATGGTGAGCCGATCGCCATGCATTGCTCGCATTCCCTACATTTCGATGTTCGCACCCGTAAATGTGATTATCCGGAAAATGTTAAGTGTCAGGTGGGTCTTTCGTGAAATGGATTTTTTTATTTAATATTTCTAATCTGAATATTTCTTCTTGAATACAGCTCCATTCAGTTTCACCGCGAGAACAATGTCAAGACCATACCGTCGATGTTTTTCCCCATCCCACCAATTGTAATTATTATTACTTATGCCGCCTTGGGTATCTCATGGTGATGCAATGCCCTCCCAATATGGATTGGGATTATAATCGCAATGTTTGTGTTTTGCGTGGTCAAGCCACATGTTATTCGTCCACCAAACAGAGTAATAGTTGGAATTTCTTTTCAAATTAACTGTGGATTTGATGAAAAATCTAAAATACAAACAAAAAAGACAAAATGTGTATGGTCGAAGGACCAAAAAATATGTTTTTAATAAAAGAAATAGCTCAAACGAAGGATCAGCATTTTCGTTAAGTTTATCTTTGGCGGAAAGTTTTTTCTTAAATTATCTTCATCTGAAATAGAAACTTCCCTTTAAAATAGCTGTTTTGTCACAATGTTCCTAATCGAAGGACCAATTCTAATGAAAACAAATTCTGAAATAGACAAAAACTATTCGATCGAAGGACCAAAAATTTTAGAAAATAATTTTTAATCAATATTTCAATTTTTTTGGTCCTTCGCTTAACCGAAGGACCAACAAATTCGAAGCGTTTCTATAGTGGAATATTTTTTTATCATTTTCGTCCCCAGAAAATTAAAATTTCGCCCCAAAAGACTTGTTTGCGTCACTAAATGCCTAATCGAAGGACCAATTCAAATGAGAGAAAGTGAAAGAGAACCGCTCAATTTTTCGTCAGCCGTAGAAAATACTTCCCACGTGACTTCCGCTTCAAACGAAGGACCAAAAGTTGGTTTTATTTAAGTGGTTCATCGAAGACCACTAACAAAATCTTGCATCGAAGATGTTTAATGAAAAAACTGCTTAATCGAGGGCCATCTTCGTTAAGCTTAACTGTGGCAGGTTTGTTAATGTTATTCCGAATAATTCAGAACCTTCAAATAGTTGTTTGTCTAACGAAATGCCTAATCGAAGGACCAATTCAAATAAGAAAAAGTGAAAGCCGTAGGAACAAGTTTCTTCATGATTTCCTCTTCAACCGAAGGACCAATTCTTGGTCCCAAAATGATGTCAAATAGGTTTTATCTAAAAAAAATCGAAAGCTCAATTCAAATGAGTATAAAATTCAATTGTTTTTTGTCAGACGTAGGTGACATCCTCTTCAATCGAAAGACCAAAAGTTGCTTATATTTATGTGTTTCATCAAATACCTCTACAGGATTCTTGGTGCCAAAATTATCTCTAATAGGTTTTTACCTATAAAAAACCAATCCTAATCGAAGAACCAATTCAAGTGAGAGAATGTGGAAGAGAACCGCCCTATTTTTTCGTCAGCTGTAGGAAATACTTCATACGTGACTTCCACTTCAATCGAAGGACCAAACATTTCAACTGTTTCATCAAAGACCTCTAAAAGATTCTTGGTCCCAAAATCGCACAAAGCAATGTGTGATGCATAATTTTAGGCTGTAAATAAAAGAACAGTTGTTTGTGTTGGGAAAACGCTATTTTGATCGTTTTTTATTTTAAAAAAGTGTTCTCTCGATTGAAAAATGTAGCTATATTTCGATTCTGCAATTAAAAATGGAATTTTATTTATTTTGGTGATTTAATTTTTTTCAAAAAGTATTCATACGAAATTTCAAATTTAAATCCTTAATACACAGCGCCATCGGCCGAACCTTACACTGACCACTTTCAACATCGAAATAATGAAAGAAAGGACATTTCTGTAGAATGGCATGACCCTTAACACAGTAGATAAAGAAATCACAACGTTCCGTGTGAGGGAAAATATGATGACCATATAGGGGGCACATGGTTTCCTGTTCCAGCGGCAGTTCTCCTCCTGGGGCTGGTGATATTTGCATGGAGTTGGCATTACTAACCGCGGGAGGGATACAATTAACATTTGTGGGTAAATCACATTTTCCCATTTTCGGATTCCAATAGAGATTGGCACTGCACTCTTGGACCAAGGCCTGACCGTGATAGCACATAAAATACTGGTAGCAATTTTGAGGATTTGCAATGAAAACGAGGGAATTTGATTGCGATTCCTGGCCATATAAATCAAAGCAATAGCGATTGGCATTTGCCAGAACATCTTCGGCGTTAACGGAGGCTACAGGGGAGCTGGGTTGTTGGACAGAGGAACTACTTTGTTGACTGCTTCCCGGCTTACACTGCGGTACCTTTTCCGCCACATCACACAATTTAGTTTGAGGATTATAGAACATATTGTAGGGACAGGAAGCCTCAATGAGTTTTCCATCATCACCACAGAAATAGAAAAGTCTGCAATCCGAGGGATTCTCTACCAAATCGCCGACGGCATGATTGGCACAGAGATTGGAATTTTGGCGTGTCATTTTCCTCTTCACCGTTAAGGCTTGAATCGGACACAATATGTAGCAAATTGCAATGAAGATATAAACTGCAAAGAATAGGAAATAAATATTAATTTTAATTTACTTCAATCACTAAAAATCTAAATCCTCACCCAGGTTAAAACCCATAGTGAATTATTATATTGAACTGATCGTCTTTCCGCTAATGTCTTTCACTTCAGCACGTTTAAACTAGATCTAAACTCATTGTGAAATATAATATACCCATGTATCCCTCTGCAATGTTTAAAAATTCGATAGAACGACCTCAATTTCCGCACCATGAAGAGATTATTTACATAGAATATGTCTATTATCTGATGCATGTGTATAGGTATTTGCTTTATCAAATATTCATTAAGTTCATTAACTAGATAAACTTCACCTTCGAATATATAAACAAATATCAATTATTCCAGATTTTGGGCATGTTCAAACTCATTCTGACATTGAAGAAGAATGCGAACAAATACCTTCTGAAATTCTGAAGATATTGGTAATTATACTGCAGATAATGGAACAATTTAAAGTTCTGCATCAGTTAATATTAAATTGGTCCTTCAATCTGTTGAATTGGTCCTTCGAGGAACTGTGAACAAAATTCAACAAAACGTTGCTGGGCAATTGGCCCTTCGACCGGTTGGTTATTCATGAACCTTGTCAAAATAAATTTCGTTTTGGTCCTTCGACCAATATAATGGTCCTTCGAGCGGAGTCATTGCCAACCTCTGTGCAAATTTACAATTCAATTGGTCCTTCGATCTATTTTCCAGAGACCATGTAAAGTATATTGAGCTTCGCAATTGGATATTTGGTCCTTCGAGCCAATTCAATTGTTTCCAATATTAATATTTTAGAGAACATTTATTTCTTTATTTCTATTAAATAATATCTAACATCGATATTGCAAATTTGGTCCTTCGATTCAATGGCTGTGCAGTCAACAAACCGAAAGCAAACATTTTATTGAGGCCACAAACTGAATGGCTAGACGCCATCACTACCACAATAGTTATATTTCAAGCTTTGCTCTTTATTTCTGTGAAACAGATTTTGTTACAATTTCGATTTGTTGTTCACCATAAAAGTCATACCTCTCTGCTGCCCTGCGCTTCCATTCATATGTCGTTAAATGTGCTTTTGGTGGAAACCTGATGATGATAAGCCATTGCCAGCCAACCAATCTAGCCATCAAGCAACCAACTATGCCAACCAACCAACCAGTCAAGCTGTTAGTAGGTACCACTCGGAGATATCGTTCACAATTTGAATGGTGCAAAAAAAAAAATTGCAAATGTTGGCAGAAAATGTGCACAAAAAGGAGAAACATAGAAGAAAAAACAGCAACGAAGAAAATGTCAACAAAAAGCAGCAGTAATAAGAAATGGGGTTTAGTGATTTACCTGTGATTTTATGTTGGACGATTTATTTTGGGTTCCAGGAAATTTTTTTCAGTGGAAATTTGTAATGAGGAAAATGTTGGGTTTGTTTTGTAACACAGAATTCAATTTTTGGATACTTTTTTGTTAATTTTGAACTTAGAAATTTGAAAATAGCGATTATATGTATTTTGGTCTTTCGAGCCAAAGCATATTCCGGCAATTCTATGTTGGCTAACTGATGTAGTGTTTTAGTAAACTTTTGATGGATTATTATGGAAACACAAATTGTTTGCATGCCTTTATGGAAACACAAATTGTTTGCATGCCTTTAAAAACAAAAAAAAAAAAAATGTTTGGGAATTTTTAACCTAGTATTTTGAAACTAAAGGTTATAAGCATTTTGGTCCTTCGAGCATACGAATATTCAGAAATGTGTCTCAGGTCATGAGCTTTGAGTTTTAAAAAAATATAATTTCAAGCAAGGAAAGAAAAGATTTTTTTGTAAATTTTAAATTTAGATTTTGTTTGTAAATTTTAAACCTAAAAATTTAAAACGAGCGATAATATGAATTTTGGCCCTTCGAGCTCTTAGAAAAACAGAGATTTATTAAAAAATAGTTTTTCAAGTCCTAGAAAGGCGTGGATTTATTTAAAAAATAATTGGCTCTTAGGGCAAAAAATATTCTGAGGTTAGTTTAAAGACTATTTTTTTCAACTTGTAGCAAGACTGGATTTATTAAAAACCATATTTGGTCCTTCGAGCTAAAGAATATTCTTCTACGAATGCATGGATTTATTAACACCATATTTGGACCTTCGAGCAAAATTATTATCTGTTAAAAACATATTTGGTCCTTCGAGCAAACGAATACTCTCCTAGCACGTTGTGGATCTACTAACAAGTTATTTGATCCTTCGAGCAAAAGAAAATTCTCATGGAGGGCTTGGAGTTATTAAAAAAATATATTTGGTCCTCCGAGCAAAAGAATATTTCTTGAAAATCGTGGATTTACTAAAAAATATTTGGTCCTTCGAGTAAACAAATATTCTGAAGACCGTTTGAAGAATATTTTTCAAAGGCCCAGCAATTCGTAAATTTATTAAAAACAAATTTTAGTCCTTCGAGCAAAGGAATATCCTCTTAGCAAGGTATGGATGTATTAAAAAAATTATCCTTTGAACAAATGAATATTATACTAGCACGTCATGGATCTATTAAAAAAGATATTTGGTCCTTCGAGCAAGAAAATTCTCTTAGCGAAGCGTAGATTTATTAAAAAATATTTGGTCCTTCAAGCAAAGGAATATTCTGAAGATCGATTGAAGAATATTTTTTTCAAAGTCCCAACGAGGCGTGGGTTTTTTTAAAGAAACTTTGTCGGGTTATATTTATAGACGTCGATTGTTTTAAAGAATATTTTTTGGGGTATATTTACAGGAGTGCATTTTTGAAGACTATTTTCGGGGTGTATTTAAAGGCCTGGAATTTTCAAAGAATATTTTTGAGGTATATTTATAGGCGCGGATGTTTAAAAAATATTTTCCAAGGTATATTTAAAGGCGTGGATTTTTAAGGACTATTTTTCGGGGAATATTTGTAGGCGTATATATGCATAGGGTAAATTTTTAGGCGAGATTTTTTTCGGACAATTCATGAAATCTAATTTCTCACAATTAATGTTTTTGCTGATTCAGAATAGCATTTAAAGATTTCATGATTTCCTAACCTTGAAGCTTCCAACAAAAAAAAAAAATAATGGTATTTGTTTCCCATTAAATCATCATCATCATCTCTTCTGTAATTTACTTCAATTTAACACTTCAAAAAACGAACTTCTGATTATGTCATTATCACAAAAAGTTTCATGTTGTTGTTTTTTTTTTGTCAAGAATAAATACTTGTGTTGTTGCTGTTTTTGCCAACTTCAATGTGAATGATTTTGGAATACATGTCGAAAATTGGGTCTTTAACCTTGACTTAGATACGAAACTGACGATTAAAGGTAGTTTTGTATTTTTAGTTTTTTTTTTTTGTGTTTTCACATTGTTTGTGCATTGTTCTGGTAGCCAGCAGAGAAAAGATGATATTTCGTTTTCAGTTGTTGGTAATTTTCCCTTCAATTACAGAGGTTTTGAAAAATGTAGAAAACTAAGAAAAAATATTTTTGCAACTGAAAATAAAAAAGGAAATCCCCGCTGGCGGCATTTCAGGGCATTTTCTTTTCAAGGACCCTAGTTTCAAGTGGCTCACAAAAAGGAAATCTGCAAACCAAAGTTAAAACACATGTTTACACACTGGTTCGCCTGAAAAAAAAAACTACACAAACATAACTGTCTCATCATTATGGGCGACACTTTCATAACAGTCATTATCTTCCAAAAAGGACACACACATGTCCTTTGTGTGGCTGTGTTTGCTCGAGAAGAATTACACAAAGTGTCCGTTAAGTGGTCAAGGCTGACAATTACTCACGCACATGTGCGCTGGCCTTTCGTCACTGTCAGTCTGCCTGCCTGGTCAGCCTATGCAAACAGGAAGTGCAGTCCTTCCTTGTTCCATGAGTTGCGTATCAAATTACCAGTATCCTTCTCTCATGCTCTCTCGAAGGTTTGTTGGCCTTCTATCCGGTTTTTACCTGTTGTCAAATTTTGTTTGAACTGTTTTTTTCAATTGTCTGCCCCTTCTGAAGTTCATTAATCATTTGTTTTTTTTTGTGTTTGAGTTTATTTTGAAATTTAACACGTTTGTTTTGTTTTCCGAACGTAGAGGATTATTTGCATGGCTTGTGAATATTAAAAATTTATGAATATAGAAAAATACGTGATGCATTGCCAGTGCCTCAACTCTAAAACCGCACTGACATATTCTATAAATTATCAGTATGGGGTTTTTTCTACAGAAAATACAATTAATTATTTTGGGATTCTTGAGGCCGGGAAATTATTATTTTAAAAAAAGCCACAATTGATTCAGAGAATATCACAAACTGGGGCTTGAATATTTTAAAAAAATACGCATTGTGGCTACTTGAAAAATATGTTTGAAAAAAGCCAAGCCTTGTGACTACTTGCAAAAATAGTTTTGAATAAATCCACGGCTATAAATATACCCGGAAAATATTCTTTAAAAAATCCACGTATATAAAACCCCACGCCCATAAATATACCGCAAAAATATTCCTTGAAGACCCCACGCCTATAAATATACCGCAAAAAATATTCTTTGAAGATTCCACGCCTATAAATATACCGCAAAAATATTCTTTGAAGACCCCACGCCTGTAAATATACCGCAAAAATTTTTTTTGAAGATCCCACGCCTATAAATATACCGCAAAAATATTCTTTGAAGACCCCACGCCTATAAATATACTGCAAAAATATTCTTTGAAGACCGCACGCCTATAAATATACCGCAAAAATATTCTTTGAAGATCCCACGCCTATAAATATACCACCATACCCCAAAAAATATACCGCAAAAATATTCTTTGAAGATCCCACGCCTATAAATATACCCCAAATTCTTTTAAGACCCCACGCCTTCAAATATACCGCAAAAATATTCTTTGAAGGCCTCAAAATATAATTTTTAATTAATCCACGCCTATAGATATACCCTGAAAAGTATTCTTTAATTCATTCACGCTTATAAATATACCCTGAAAAGTATTCTTTAAAAAATCCACGCCTATAAATATACCCCGAAAAGTAATATTTAATTCATCCACGCCTATAAATATACCCTGAAAAGTAATCTTTAAAAAATCCACGCCTATAAATATACCCCGAAAAGTATTCTTTAAAAAATCCACGCCTATAAATATACCCTGAAAAGTATTCTTTAAAAAATCCACGCCTATAAATATACCCTGAAAAGTATTCTTTAAAAAATCCACGCCTATAAATATACCCTGAAAAGTATTCTTTAAAAAATCCACGCCTATAAATATACCCTGAAAAGTATTCTTTAAAAAATCCACGCCTATAAATATACCCTGAAAAGTATTCTTTAAAAAATCCAAGCCTTGTGTAGGTCCCTGAAAAGTATTCTTTAAAAAATCCACGCCTTGTGTAGGTCCCTGAAAAGTATTCTTTAAAAAATCCACGCCTATAAATATACCCTGAAAAGTATTCTTTAAAAAATCCACGCCTATAAATATACCCTGAAAAGTATTCTTTAAAAAATCCACGCCTATAAATATACCCTGAAAAGTATTCTTTAAAAAATCCACGCCTATAAATATATCCTGAAAAGTATTCTTTAAAAAATCCATGCCTACAAATATACCATGAAGAGTATTCTTTAAAAAATCTACGCCTATAAATATACCCCGAAAATATTCTTTATCAAATCCACGACTATAAATATACCCTGAAAAGTATTCTTTAAAAAATCCATGGCTGTAAATATACCCCAGAAAATATTATTAAAAAATCCCCGCCTATAAATATACCCTGAAAAGTATTCTTTATAAAATCTAAGCCTAGAAATATACCCCAAAATATTTTTTAATAAATCCACGCCTATCGAAATACCCCAAAATATTTTTTTGTTTTAAAAATTTCTTTGTATCAAAAAAAAAAAAATTTCCTCTTCAAAATAAAGGCCTTGACAATTCCATCCAATATAAATTAGTATTGTCACTTGTCTTTGTCATTGCCGTGCAGACATCGACAACAAGAAGAACTCCCTTTAATTAGTACTTCCTCGAAGTGCGGCAACAAATTATTTTACAATTTCATTAAAAAGGAAAAAACTCCCCATTAAAAAAAATCTCTACAACTCCCATGACCAAATGACTTTATCCAGAGTTCCTCCTAGCCATTTTCCATTCAATCACCCCGCACCAAAACGTAGCCCCATCTGACAATTACAAAATTGTAAATTGCAGCAAGGCAGAAATTATCATGTGACAAGTTTTGCTTTTGACGGATTTTCCAAATTTGTTGTTTTTGTATCTTGTTGGCCTCTATGAAGGAGGAAAATGCATCTAGGCATGTGTGTGTATCGCAGGGAAATGCACAACTGTGGCATTTTATTTTTAGTAGGTTCCCTCTGAAAGAAAGACATTTTTTTCAGAATTTCTTGTCTTTTTATTCCGCAGCTATAAAAATAGTTTTTTTTTTGCTTTGTGAGTGATGGGAAGTTCTTTGGGGACAAGCAGTGCTCTGTGCCACCAACCCACATTATGTGGCATCAGGTCTGTCTGTCTCTCACCCATGGAAAGTGTGGCATACACAACGTAAAATAGTTGTTAAATTAATGCCTTGGAGAAGGAAATTTATTACCCTAGGAGTTTCGATACGCCTACTCGTCTACGATAATAATAAAAAAATAAATACCTTATAAAAAGATCGGAGGATTCCCTAATGGAATAATTTTAGGTACATTCGAATTTATTTCTTCAAAAAATTTATATTTTTTGCCAGACCCTATTAACCTGATTCCGCCACTTAATTACAACTTTTCAACAGACAATATTTTTTTGGGTGTAAGCAGAAAATAAAAATTATTGAATTATTTCAAGTGAATGCTCCCTCTCCTCAGGGTTTGCTGTTATTGGTAATTGATTGACTTCAACATTATTATACCGGTTCAACGGGTTCGCTGACTGAGTAACTGATTGCCTGGCTGTCTTGTTGGCTGACTTTTAAGCCAGACGACATCAAGTCATTATTTCAAGTGGCATTTTTTTCAGTATCTGTTTAATGACTATTGGCCAAGTAAATGTGTTTTCTTTACTTTGACTTTCGCAATTTTCTTCAACTCTTTAGCACTTCATAAGCCACATACTGGGCAATAAAAACGATGAAGGTGTGTTACCTTCATCGTTTACCTTATTAATAAAAAACTAGGTCAAACTGATGCAGAGAGAACAGAACCCTTAGTGTTGATTTATTAAAAAAATATTTGGTCCTTCGAGCAAAAGAATATCCTCTTAGCAAGACGTGAATTTCTAAAAAAATATTTGGTCCTTCGACCAAAAGAATATTCTCCTAGCCAGATGTTTATTTATTTAAAATTATATTTAAAATAATATTCTCTTAGCAAGGCATGAGTATATTAAAACATATTTGGTTCTTCGAGCTAAAGAATATACTCCTAGCAAGGCGTAGAATTATTAAAAACAATAATTGGTCCTTCGAACTAAAGAATATTCTCCTAGCAAGGCGTAGACTTATTAAAAACAATATTTGGTCCTTCGAGCTAAAGAATATTCTCATAGCAAGGCGTAGACTTATTAAAAACAATATTTGGTCCTTCGAGCTAAAGAATATTCTCCTAGCAAGGCGTAGACTTATTAATAACAATGTTTGGTCCTTCGAGCTAAAGAATATTCTCCTAGCAAGGCGTAGACTTATTAAAAACAATATTTGGTCCTTCGAGCTAAAGAATATTCTCCTAGCAAGGCGTAGACTTATTAAAAACAATATTTGGTCCTTCTCCTAGGAAGGCTTAGACTTATTAAAAACAATATTTGGTCCTTCTCCTAGCAAGGCGTAGACTTATTAAAAACAATATTTGGTCCTTCGAGCAAAAGAATATCCTCTTAGCAAGACGTGAATTTCTTAAAAACAATATTTGGTCCTTCTCCTAGCAAGGCGTAGACTTATTAAAAACAATATTTGGTCCTTCGAGCAAAAGAATATCCTCTTAGCAAGACGTGAATTTCTTAAAAACAATATTTGGTCCTTCGAGCAAAAGAATATTCTCCTAGTCAGGTGTGTATTTATTTCAAAATATATTTAAATATTCTCTTAGCAAGACGTAGGTATATTAAAACATATTTGGTCCTTCGAACAAAAGAATATTATTTTGACAAGGCGTGGATTTCTAAAAAGTATTTGGTCCTTCGAGCAAATGAATATCTCCTTAGCAAGACGTGAATTTCAAAAAAAAATATTTGGTCCTTCGAGCAAAAGAATATTATGAAAATCGGCTGAAGAATATTTTTCACAGGCCCAACAAACTGAGGATTTACTGAAAACCTTTTTTCAAAGGCCCAGCAAGGCGTAGATTTATTAAAAAAATAGGAGTGGAGTTTTTAAAGAATATTTTTTCAAGTCAAGTTTTTAAATAAATATTTTCTTGAACAAAAAAGATAATTTCCACTCTCATTAATTTTTTCCATTTATTTTTTTGTTGTTATTATTTTTATACCCCAAAACTGACCTGACCTCATACAGATTTTACTGTATAGTTTTCCTGCATCATTTATTCCGGCTGTTGGCTTGTTTGTTGTTCTTCGAATATTTTGAAATATTCCTAAAATATTAGCTTGTCTTTTTTTTGGTGTGGTGTCAACTCCTTCAAAAGATCAACATGAAATGGTGAAACACCACGTTAATGCTTTCTAACAAAAAAAAAATACACATTTGTGTATTTTTTTCTTAAAGACAGACGGAGGATGCCCAAAAAACCAACAACAACTAAATGTAAAGAGTTTTCTCGCATTCGAATATCTTTGAAAAATGGAAATGGACCATACAAACACCACATTTGACACATATATGTAGATTTGTTGCATTGTATTTCCTCCCGATGCTATCCCAAAAAGGGGAGGGGTGAGATGTTTTTTTGAAAGCTTTTTTATTTTCATATTTTTTTTTATTTTTAAATAAAAAAACGAGGAAATATGCTGCAGCAACATAACTTAAAAGGCCATTAATGGTTGGCCTTTTATTTTGGAGGAAATTGAGTTGTGAATTGAAGGGAATGATTAAAATTTTTATTACAAACAAAATATTTTTGTAAATGTCAATAACAAAATATAAAAAAAAATAAATATTTTTATAGACATGGACATGGATTTTTGAAAGAATATTTTTCAGGTTATATTTATAGGCGTGGATTCTTTAAATAATGTTTTCAGGGTATATATATAGGCGTGGATTTTTAAAAGAATATTTTTCAGGATATATTTATAGCGTGGATTCTTTAAATTGTGTTTTCAGGGTATGTTTATAGGCGTGGATTCTTTAAAGAATGTTTTCAGGGTATATTTATAGTCGAGGATTTTTTAACGAATGTTTTCACGGTATATTTATAGGCGTGGATTTTTTAAAGAATGTTTTTCGGGGTATATTTATAGGCGTCGATTTTTTAAAGATTATTTTCAGGGTATATTTATAGGCGTGGATTCTTTAAATAATGTTTCCGGGTATATTTTTAGGCGGGGATTTATTAAAGAATATTTTCGGGGTATATTTATAGGCGTGGATTTTTTAAAGAATGTTTTTCGGGGTATATTTATGGGCGTGGATTTTTTAAAGAATGTTTTTCGGGGTATATTTATAGGCGTGGGTTCTTTAAAGAATGGTTTCCGGGTATATTTATGGGCGTGGAATTTTTAGATTATTTTCCGGGGTATATTTTTAGGCATGGATTTATTAAAGAATGTTTTCAGGCATATTTATAGGCGTGAATTTTTTAAAGAATACTTTTCAGGGTATATTTATAGGCTTGGATTCTTTAAAGAATGTTTTCAGGGTTTTTATAGGCGTGGATTTAAAAAAAATTTGGGCTATATTTATAGGCTTGGATTTCTTAAAGAATATTTTCCGGGTATATTTTTAGGCGTGATTCTTTAATGAATAATTTCCGGGTATATTTATAGGCGTGGATTTGTTAAAGATTATTTTCCGGGGTATATTTATAGGCGTGGATTTATTAAAGAATGTTTTCAGGGTATATTTATAGGCGTGGATTCTTTGAAGAATGTTTTCATGGTATATTTATAGGCGTGGATTTATTAAAAAATATTTTCCGGGGTATATTTTTAAGCGTTGATTTATTGAAGAATGTTTTCCGATATAATTTTAGGCGTGGATTTTTTAAATAATACTTTTCAGGGTATATTTATAGGCGTGGATTCTTTAAAGAATGTTTTCCGGGTATATTTTTAAGTGTGGATTTATTGAAGAATGTTTTCCGATATAATTTTAGGCGAGGATTTTTTAAATAATACTTTTCAGGGTATATTTATAGGCGTGGATTTTTTAAATAATGTTTTCCGGGTATATTTTTAGGCGTGGATTTATTAAATAATGTTTTCAGGGTATATTTATAGGCGTGTCTGTTGTAAGAAATATTTCCAGGGTATATTTATAGGCGTGGATTTATTAACGAATATTTTTTAGGGTATATTAATGGGCGTGGATTTATTAACGAATATTTTCAGGGAATATTTATAGGCCTAAATGTATAGAAAAAAAATTTTGGCTTATATTTATAGGCCTAAATGTATAGAAAATAATTTTGGGTTATATTTATAGGCTTGGATGTAAAGAAAAATAATTTTGGGTTATATTTATAGGCTTGGATGTAAAGAAAAATAATTTTGGGATATATTTATGGGCGTAGAATTGTTGAAGAATAATTTTGTATATTTTTAGGTTATTTTTATGGGCTTGGATTTTTTAAGAATAATTTCAAGGGTACATTTGAATGTGTGTGTAGTCATAAAAAAATATGTTGTGAGTACTTTTATAGGTGAGGGGTTATAAAAGAATATTCTTGAGGTTTATTATTAGGTGCGGATTCTGTAAAAAATATTTTTAACAACGGGTCTCTGAAAGCTCGAATTTCAATAGAGGCCTGATTTTTTTAACTTTTCCTAAAAAATATTTTTTGTGGCCAATTTTTTTATGTTTTTGATAATTAATTCTTAAAAAATATTTGGTAAGGCTTAACTTTTTATACAATTTTTGTGAGGCCAAGTTTTTTTTTTATAGAAATTTTGTGTTCAGGATCTTTGAACTTGGCCTTGAATAGTTAGAGTTCTTTTAGTCCTAAAAAATATTAGACCTAACTTTTTTCCAGTCCTCAATTTTTAGTCTGAGCTGTATTAGACCTGCCTTTTTTCCAGTCCTCAATTTTTAGTCCAAGACGCCCTGAAGTGTAATAGGCCTACTTTCTTTCCAGTCCTCTATTTTTAGTCTAAGACGCCCTGAGGTGTATTTTCCTTTAAAAGTTCTGCTGTTGGTCTCTCTCAGAAGACGACCATTAAATATTCGTATGTTTGAGACATGGATTTATAAAAAATTAGATCTACATTTTTAGTGAATATTTTTTCCAGAACTAAATTTTTAAACCCCTTTAGTCGGAGATCTCTTCAGGGGTATTTTTCTGTGAAAGGTCTGCCGAAGGTGTCTCTCAGAAGAGGACTATGAAGATTCGCTGCAAATTTTCTCTCAACAGAAGACCTTTGAGATATCTTCAATTTTTTTTTCAGGCTTGATTTTTAAACCCCTTTAGTCAGAGAACCTTAGGGGTATTTTTTGGAAGGTTTGCCAAAGGTGTCTCTCAGAAAAAGGACTATTCACAAATTGGAAAGGTTCTCCGAACATTTTCATGGGATCATGGAGTTCCGATTTAAGTTTATTGGAGACATTGTATCCACATTCTCTTTGTTCATCAAAAAATCCCCATCTGCTGTTTATCTTTGCTTGTAAAAATTAATTTAAAACGCCCTCCAAATTTTTTTCATAGAAATCACAGAGCCTTCCCTCGTTCCCTAATCTGTCATTTGTGGATATAAATGTCATTGTTCGGAATGGAGATAAGGAAAAACACCCCTCAAAAGAATGTTCCACAATATTTTATTGAAAATAAACAAATAAATAAAAGAAAAAATATCCCCCTTTTGGGGATAATCCACTTAACAAAAACAATCTGAATGTCAACAACAACAACAATACCAAGCAAATGTGTAATTAGATGATGACAATTGGAGGACGAAGCGTGGGGGAATATGTTGTTGGCATGTAATTAACACCACTAAATACTCGGGAGTGAAATAATAGCACGCGAGGTAGAGTGTGTGTGTGTGGGGGGGAGGAGGGTACTTAAGATGAGAAAAGGATCCTGTTAAGCATGCACGTGTATGTCTTTATTTAAAAAAAATGTAATCAGAAATCTTTAATTATGTGACAAAGGATATGTTTTATATTAACATTTAAATGAGGAAGGGAATAAAAACAAGGAGCTACTTCCTTTAAGGATAATCTTTACATTTCCTGTCTTTTGTAATCATAGCACACACATGAGGTGTAGACTGATTAGGGATAATCGTATCAAATAAAAGCGAACAATTTATTTTCCCTCTTTAAAGCCCTTAGTAGAGATTCCCTTTGTAATATTGTAATATCCACTTTCCCTCCCCCTTCATCCCTCTTCACATCTGTTATAAATTTCCCAACAATCATTGTTTTTGCCATTCAGACCACATGGCCTTTGGAGTTGTTTTTTTCCAAAAACTCATTTCATTAACAAATTATCTAAAATTTCCCATAAAGAAACTATTCGAATTTCATAGAAACATTAAAAAACAACACCAAAAAGAAAAAAAAAAAAAATAACGAAAATTATGCAATTATTTCACAAACTGCACAGCTGCAATTTGGTTTCATATTTCAGCTTCTTCAGGGCTGGCCAGCACTTCCACTCTTTTCTTTTTTGTTTGCTTCCTCTTCTTCATATAAAGTAGAGTGAAAAAATCTTGGCAAAAAAACCATATGACCATAACATAATTATGATTATTATAAGGCAAACATATTTAAACACTTGAGGTCTGTTTAAGCAGGTCATAATGAGTACTAGCAGACCTCCCTCGTGTGCCTTGACTGCCACTTTAAATACTTGAGAATTTTTGTTTTCTTCAACAAAATAAACTTCTTGAAGATTTTTTTCTGCAGTTCTGTTGAAATTTTGCAGGTAGTTATATCCCTTATATTCGGTTGCACATCCTTCCGGTTAATTGTGTTTGAATATTTTGAAAATTACATATCATATTTATTTAAATACATTAGGTCTTTTAAAGGAACCCAACAAAGTGTCACCACAATCCTGAGAAATGGTATACAATTCGAAATAAATAAAATTTAGGGTCAGTAAAAGGTTTAGATAAATTTTAGATAATGTCGAAAAAATGTTTTAAGTCATCTAAATAATATAGATAAAGTTTCTGTGTCATATATAATTTATTTACATCATATTAATAAAATAGATAAATTCTAGATAACGAAAATATAATTTTTATTCAATCTATTTATTGTTTCCATGACATTTATATCACATAAATAACGATTTCATTGGATTTGCATAACATAGATAATGTATCCACGTCAATGAATGGTTTAGATAATTTTAAGATAATATCAAAATATGTTTCAAGTCATCTAAATAACATAGATAAAGTTTCTGTTAAATTTGAATGACATAGATAACAATTTTAAGCAATTTAGAGAACATAGATAAATTCTAGATAACGAAAATTTAGTTTATACTTAATATTATTTGTATTTATGTTACTTAGATAATGATTTCGACGAATTTATATAGCATAGATAACGTTTTTACTTCTATATATGGTTTAGATAAATGCTAGATAATGTCGAAAAAATATTTCAAGCCATTTTGAAGACATAGGTAATGTTTCTGCGTTATCTGGATATTATAGATAACTTATTAACATCAATTACATTTATGCCGCTTAGATAACAATTTCGTTTGATTTAGGCAACATAAATAATGTGTTTACGTTAATGAATGGTTTAGATAAATTTTAGATAATATCGAAAAAAAATGTTACAAGTCATCTAGATAACATAAATAATGTTTCTGAGTCATTTGGAAGCTTTAGATCATATATTTACGCCGTCTAAATAACATAGATAAATTCTAGATAACGAAAATATAATTTTTATTTAATATTTTTTGTGATTCTAGGAGATTTTCGTCACATAGATAACGGTGTTATTTAATTTAGGTAACATAGATAACGTTTGTACGTCAAAGAATAGTTTAGATAATTTTTAGATGATATCGCAAAATTTCTCAAGTCATCTAAATAACATATATAACGTTTCTGTGTTATTTTTGATATTATAGATATATTATTACCCCATCTTCTTAAAGTAGATAAATTCTAGATAATGAAGATAATGTTTATATTTTCTATTTTTAGTGTTTCAAGAGTATTTAATTCGCACAGATAACGATTTCATTCGATATAGATAATATAGAAAACGTGTTTATCTCAACTAATGGTTTAGATAATTTTTAGATAATATCGAAACATGTTTCAAGACATAACATAATAACATAAATAACGTTTCTGTGTCATTTTGGATATTATAGATAACTCTTGACACAGTCTAGATAACATAGATAAATTCTAGATAACCAAAATATGGTTTGTATTTTATATTTTTAGTGTTTTCACATAAATAACGTTTCTGTGTCATTTTGGATATTATAGATAACTCTTTAGAAAGTCTAGATAACATAGATAAATTCTAGATAACCAAAATATGGTTTATATTTTATATTTTTATAAAATATAGATAACGATTTCGTTTGATTTAGAAAACATAGATAACATTCTCCACCAATAAATGGTTTAGATAAATTTTAGATAATACCGAAAAGTGTTTCAAGTCATCTAGATAACATAGACACCGTTTCTGTGTCACTTTGCATAACATAGATAACCATTTTACATCATCTAAGTTACATAGATAAATTCCAGATAACGAAACACTATTTTTGGTCTTTTAAGGCCACTTATGTCATATAGATAAATATTTCGCTTAGTTTAGATAACATAGATAACGTTTTTTATGTCTGATAGATATTATCAAAATATTGTAGATAAATTCTAGATAACATAGATAAAGTTTTTACTTCAAAAAATGGTTTAGTTAAATTGTAAATAATATCGAAAAACGTTTCTAGTAATGTAGATAACATAGATTATGTTTCCGTGTCGTTTTGAAACCAAAGATAATTTATTTACATTATATAAATGTCCTAAATAAATTCTAGATAACCAAAATAATGTTTGTATTTAATATTTTTGTATTTCCAGGACATTTATATCACTTAGATAAGAATATTGAGGGATTTAGATGTTATAGATAACGTTTTTTTAAGTCAATAGATGGTTTAGATAATTTCTAGATAATATCGAAAAATGCTTCCATTTTACATGATTTTTAGCATTTATTTTTTTATTTTTCTTCTAAGTTTAAAGTCAATGTCTCATTCGCTGTCCCACCTTTATACCACTAATCAAAAAGTTCATGGATAAAACAAATCTGAACTCTGCCTCCAAATGATGATGGTGATGGCAAAAAAATTAATGCCCATCTTCTTCTTCATGGCTGTGTTTCAATGACCAACTAAGAAATCCGCTTACGAATCCGTTTTTTCTTGGGGTTTTTTTCAGAAGAAGAAAAAAATCTAAGGCAATTTAATATGAGTTCCATAGAAGAAGAAAATGAAGAAGAAGGAGAAGGCGAAAATGGCAAAACAAGGAAAGAAGCCAACAATGGGTTGGTTGCTTGTAACGTCTTTACAAGAGGAGTTTGGCTGCAGATAATGTTGACCGCATTTAGTGTTGATTCCGCTTGCCAACACTTCAAACCCCAACAAGCAACCAACCAACCCACCAAGTGGCAGTATTAACCGAACGAGGAAGAGCCAAGTAGCAGAAGAAGATGAAGCCAAAATGAAACCAACAAAAGTAACAACAAAAATAAAACCATAATGCAGTTGTTAATTACAAATGCCAGCGGTTCCAAAAGCATCCAAGCCAAACCAAGCCAAGCCAGGCATGTGTGACTGCTTCTGCTACGAATCATCATCATCAGCATCGTCATCATCCAACTTAAGTCAAGGAAACCCACAAACTAGGCTTTCCATCTCTAATTGCTGGGGCTGCTTTGGGGTCTGACTGCAGTCGGTGCTGATGATACTCCAGTAGATGTTGTTTCTGTCATTGTTGTTGTTGTTTTATTGCAATTTGCAATATAACTGTTGAATATGCATGAGCACTCACGAATTTTGCATGAGTTCCCCTCAGCCATGATGCCAAATCCACAACTCAAACACACACATACCCTCGCACATGAATCTAGCCATGGTGAGAAGTCATACCACTAAGCTTCCTCCCATCTTCCCCTCCCTCTCTCTTCTCCTTAAGTCACCACTCTATTAAGAAAATTAAAAAAATACTCTAAGATTCGACTTTTCATAAATTCTCACGTTCGAAATGCATTCGTTGGAAATTACAATTGTCAACGAGTGAAGAAAAGGGGACAGGAGGGGAGAGAAGGGGGTCTCCTACGAATTACGTCTGTTTTTGTTTTTTTTTTCTCATTTTTTGTTTTTGTTGGAATAATTAAAAGATAATTGCATAATTTTCCCCTGTATGATTTTTTAATGTTTTTATTTCTGTTTTTTTTTTTTGTTTTTCTTGGGACAGAATCGGAATGATGCTCTTCATGTCAAATCCATATGGGAATCATCAATGCGAACTAGCTTGGTGGATCACACATTAAGCTATTGAAAACAGTTAACAGCTGTAGATTAACATTTCACTGGGTATTAATGGATTTTTGATCACTTGAGTCATGGCAGAGGGGAATTAGATACTTACTTACTTAGCTGGCTTGTTACAGAACGGTTGTTCCGAGCTTAAAAAGGATTTCCAAGCGCGTCGGTCTTGTGCGCAAGTCCACCAATTTGGAAGACCACGTTCCAAAATGTTGTTTTCTACTTGGTCTTTCTATCTAATTCGTGGCCTTCCCCTTCTACGGGAACCATCAGTAGGCTCATTTTTATATGCCTTTTGAGCTGGTCTGGCAAGAGGTGGCCTTGTTTCTAAACTGCTTACTTAGACCATAGTAGCATCTGTTGGCCATCACAATCCTTCTCCGAATTTCAAAACTGATATTATTCGTTTTATTTATGGCGGTACCAAGGTATATAAAGTCTTTAACTACATCGAAGCTGTAGTTCTCAAGTTCCACAGTTGGTCCGAGTCTACTGGACGTCTTGCGCGTTGATACCATCAGCTTGGTCTTCTCGCCGTTTACTGCCAGACCCACTTTGGCAGACTCCTTTTCAATTTGTTCAAAGGTGGTTGTCGATCCGCTCTCAATGTTGGACCCTTTATGTCGATGTCATCGGCGTAGGTGAGTAACATGTGTTGTCTGGTGTACAGAGTGTCATTTCTGTTCACTTTTTCCTCTCGTATGACCTTTTCCAGCAGGATGTTAAAATGACCACACGACAAACTGTCACCTTGTCTGAATCCTCGTTCGGTATTGAAGGGCTCCGATAGGTCCTTTCCTACTTTAACGGCTGACCTTGTGCCACTTAAAGTTATCCTGCATAGCCGTATTAATTTTGCAGGAATGCCGAACGCAGACATGGCTTTAAACACCTCTGAACGGATAGGGCTGTCGAATGCGGCTTTATAGTCGACAAATAGGTGGTATGTGTCGATGTGTTTTTCGTGGGTCTTTTCCAGAATTTGGCGCAGAGTGAAAATCTGGTCAATGGTGGATTTGCCAGGTCTGAAGCCGCATTGGTATGGTCCGATGATGTCATTGACCATTGGCTTCAATCGTTCACACAGCACACTGGATAGCACTTTATATGCGATGGGAAGGAGACTTAGATAATGTAGATAAATTATCTATAGTAATTATATAATGGAAATAAGCATCTGAAATGAAATACATGAATGTATGATGAAATGGGCTATGTAGATAATTGTGTAGAATAGGTTTTGATAACCTAGATAATGTTATCTAGTAGTTAATATGACATCTAGAAAATTTATCTACACCATTTTTTTTATAAATAAGCTATCTATGATGTGTAGATAATATTTTTGGGTTATTTATAACATCCAGATAATGTAGATAAATTTCCAATGTAATCTAGATAAAATAGATAACATAGATAATTCATCAAATATATCAGATGCTTATGTACACCATTTACACTGTATAAATAAGTTATCTACGATGTCTGGATAATAATTTTAGGTTATTTACAATGTCCAGATAATGCAGATAAATTTCCAATGCAATCTAGATAAAATAAATAGCATAGATAATTCATCAATTATATAAGATAATTTATCTACACCATTTACATTGTATAAGTAGTGAAAAATTTTAGTTTATTTTTGACGTTAGGTTTTTTTATGTCACATAGATAACGATTTCGGTTGATTTAGATAACACAGATAAAATTAAAAATATTATAAATAGCTTACAGATAACGAAAATATTGTATATTTTTAAGATTTTTAGACATTTGTGTCACATATAAAATGATTCCAATTGATTTCGATAACATAGATAAATACACAAAAATATTACATAAACATTATTTTCGTTATCTAGAATTTATCTATGTTATTTAGACGGTGTAAATATATTATCTATCGCTTCCAAATGACCCAGAAATGTTACTTATGTTATTTAGATGACTTGAATTTTTTTTTCGATATTATCTAAAATTTATCTAAAGCATTTTTTGAAGTAATCACGTTATTTATGTTATCTTAATCGTGCGAAACCTCCTGGTAACATTTGAAATATTAAATTTAGCCTATATTTTTTATCTATGTTACGTATATGGTGGAAATAAATTATCTATAACATTCAAAATAATACAGAAACGTTATCTATGTTATCTAGATGAGTTGAAACCTTTTTTCTATATTATCTAAAAATTATCTAAACAATTTTTTTAAAATAAAAATGTTATCTAGGTTATCTAAATCCATCATAATCGTTATCTATTAGATATAAATACCCCTAAAATACCAAAAATATTAAATGTTCACTGTCTTCGTTATCTAGAATTTATCTATGTTATTTATATGGTGCAAAATAGTTATCTATGATATTCAAAATGACATAGAAACGTTATCTATGTTTTCAAGATGACTTGAAACATTTTCCGATATTATCTAAATTTTATCTAAACCATTTAATGGCGTAAAAACGTTATCTATGTTATCTAAATCGACCATAATCGTTATCTAGGAGACATAAATAATCTATATTATCCAAAGTGACAGAAATGTTATCTAGATGATTTGAAACGTTTTTCAATATTATTTATGTTGTCTATATGAAATAAATGGCCTGGAAAGACTAAAAATATTGTTTACAAACATTTTTTTCATCATCTGGAATTTATCTATGTTATTTAGATGATGTAAAATGGTTATCTATGTTATCCAAAATGACATAGAAACGTTATCTATGTTTTCAAGATGATTTGAAACATTTTTCGATATTATCTACAATTTATCTTAACCATACATTGACTTAAATACGTTATCTAAATTTATTGTTTCTCCTTTATTTTATTGTTTAATAAATCCTTTCAATGGCTAGATATTAATAAATATTTTTTGTATAGATTTTATACAAAATATATTTTTGAAGAAAACATGTTTATTTTTAGGAAAAAATACAACGTTTTCAATAATTAATAGTGATGTTGCCCACCCCCAGAAGTAGTCACTGATTTTTTTGAAAATCTTTTGCTAATGATTTTTTTTGTCTACCTTCGAAAGTTCAATAAACTCTTGTTGTGGTTTATTATATTTTTATATTTCTTTCTTTATTATTTTCTTTCTCCTCTCCCATTTCTTTACCCTCCCCCATCCACCAGATATTATGGCCGTATATATTTTTTGTCTCTTGACTAATTGCTGGGATTGATGACAAGCAGAAAAAAAATGTCTTGAAAAATGGTCATGTTTTTTTTTGTTTTGTTAATTGTCTTGGCCAACAAACGAAATAAAAGACGCGTAACATTTTTACATGAAAGGTTTAACCAACCAACCCGTGTAATTTAATTTAGTTCGAACCGACATAATAATAAAATGAAATTAAATCGGTATTTAGAAAATTGAAAGTAATTGTTGTGTGGTGTATTGCATTGCATTGATTATTACATTTTTTCCTAAGTTGGTTTGGGTATGTGTGTGTTTAGTTTTCGATTTTTTTTCTCATTGCGATTTTCTATTGTCATGGAGGTTTTGAAACAAATTAAGATGTTGTAGTACAATCGAGAAGTAAAAAAGAAACATGAATGAATTGCAGAGAAAGCGTAACAAGAAAAAAAATAGTAACACAACTATGCATAGAAAGTGTAGAAGATGTGTAAAACATTCCAATATTTCTTTAATTTTTATTTTTTTTTGATTAAAAAACTCAACAAAAAACAAAGGGAACTGATGGGGTGGCGATATCTGAAACTATAGTCTTCCCTGTCTTAACCCTTGGCGGACAATTCCATACTTTCCCCATTAACGAAATCAATTGGTTATTTTTTTCCATCGCTCAGCTCGAAGGACCAATTTCAGATTTGATTTTAATTTCGATTGTGTTACTTGCGTGGGTTTTCATTTTAGTCGGGAGTCATTCCACGAAAAAAAAAAATGATCGAAGGACCAATTGATTATCAATGAAGACAATCACACAAAACAATGTAATGATTATTTTCCCCCAGCGACTCTGGTCGAAGGACCAATTTGGAGCATATTCATAAATTATCGTAACTTCAGTTCAGTTCTCGTTGATGCTCAAATGGACCAATGCTTGCGGAGTTTTGAAAACCACACAATACATTTGTTTATATTTTTCATAGAGAGTTCGAAGGACCAATTTATCTTCAAAAAAAAATATGAAAATATCGTCAGCGAAAAACAGATTGAAGGACCAATTTCTCAGCAGCTTTACACAAAGGTTTTGACGGAAGGACCAAAAATAAGTCCTTGGGTTATGTCAAAAGCAGCGTTGGCCAAAGGTTTGGTTCGAAGGACCAAAAAAATCTTGTGGCAAGAGAGATTGGGCCTCTAAAATTTGTTGTGCTTCGATTGATTTTTTTTTGTCCCTCGATGTTCATATTTTGGTCCTTCGACTAGACACACGTTCAAGAATATGCACAAATCGACTCAACAGTCCTTCGATACGAAGATGTCAGTCTAATAAAATCCAAAAAACATAAAACGAATGCCAATCCCTAAACATATCAGGTCCAGACTTATTAAAATCGAACAATAGGTATATTTTTTAAAATCATAATCTTGCGGGCCAGAAAATGAATATGAAAATATAAATATTTTAAAAATACAAATTTAGATATAAAGAACTTAAATGCAATTTAAAACAGCTAGGGAACCGCATCCAGGTACCACCGCCATCGTTCTAACCAGCTTCTTCTATTGGCACCTCCACCTCTGTCGACAGGCTTCTTCTTCCAGCCTGAATCATTGACCATAGTACCCGTCAGCTACTCGGTCATGCGGTTTCCAAGTGGCTTGTCCGCATCTTTGGCCAATAGCATCATTCTCCAGACTGTACCATTTGCAAGCCTGATCATAGCAGCGACTTCATTCTTCATCTTGTTCCCGCTTTAGACACCATTTTGGTGGGAAAAAATCTTCCCCTTGTGCTTTGCCATCGTTATTGGCACCAAATACGTCCCTATTCGGCTGAGAACCTCATCTTTGTCTTCCAGCTTCTTCTTTCAGCCTAAACCGGTCACATCTTTCATTAACTGATCGCTACGCTTGGCCATATTCTTCATCGCAGCAGTATAGTTGTTTTTCGTCTTATTGGCGGTATTATCGGCAAGCTTTGTCATAGCCACCATTTCCTACTTATTCTGAAATTCGCCGTTGTCCACGGACTTAATTTTCTCGGCCGCAGTTTTAGGATTTATAGCCACAATCTTCCGGGCCGGAACATCCGTATCTACCGGCTTCTGCTTACCACCATTATCATATTATGTTGTGGGTTCAGCGCCATTTTCCGCCGGCTTCATCTACCTACCGGCAAAACAAGTACCCACTGGCGAGGCACAGTTCACAGCAAGTCTTCCTTTATGCTCTCTGCTCCCTGTTCGCCGGGCTTCAACTTCCCAACTGGACATTGTTCTATAACTGGTTTCTCCGCATCAGCCACCGCATCGTTCCTCTTCATGGCCAATACGACTGGAGTTTTTTCCTGTGCATATGGAATATTACTTACTTGCCGTTCCTTATTGGCATTGTCAACCATTCGTATGGCCAACTGGTCACGTTCGGCCTCTTCTGTTCCTCGGACCTTCTTCGAAAGTGCCAATTCTTCAGACAGCTTCTTTATATGCATTTCACTGGATTTCGCCGTGCGGTTAGCTGCCATTGCTTGGCCATATTATCCCGCTGCACCTCTGTTGCTCGACGTTGCATATATCTCTAGCCTCTCTATACCTTGCCTGCCACCTTTCTTGAAGGCAATCATTGCCATCTTCCGATATTTTTTGAGCAAGTTCTAGCTCTTTATTTCTTGACGGTAACGGCTTTTCTCCTCCAATGCTCTTTGAAGGCAGCCAATTTGTTCTTTGGCTAATGTCTGCGGCATTGGTGACCGCTTGCTTAGCCAAATTATCCCGCTGCACCTCTGTTGCTCGACGAGACTTCTCCGAAAGATTCGGTTTTTTTCAAAAGCTTCCTTTTCTCTTCTTTCCATGATTTTTCTGCTGCCTTGGCTTTCTCTGCAGTCGCTACCAATTCACGTTTAAACTTGCAAACTTTATAGTCCAATTCGATGCATATATCTCTAGCCTCTCATTGGCGTCTTCCGATATTTTCAGAGCAACTTCTAGCTCTTTATTTCTTGACCATAACTCCGCCACGTCACGGCTTTTCTCCTCCAATGCTCTTTGAAGGCTGCCAATTTGTTCTTTGGCTGGCCTAAAACCTCCTGCCATATTGGATTTCTTCTCCAATATCTCCATCCACCGATCTCGCACCACCGGATCGTCGTTCACTTCATCGGGCGTCCCTCACTAGACTTTCTGCTATAAAGTCATATAGGTTGTATACCACAGTCGTATCTATTTCATCGATAGCCTCTGCGTACATGTCCATATTCGTTATTAAATTGCTTATCTCCAAACTGAAGTTCGGTAGGCCGTTTGTCCATTACCCCGGTAGGCTGTTTGTCCGAAAAATTCATAAAACTTTGTATGCCCATAATTTCTTTGAGGCACAACGGCCAACATTAAATCAAACGTGCATTTCATAACAATTATTCAATATCCTCTGCAAGCAACCTACCACACCACCTCACCATAGTACACCCAATTCCTCTCCCATCCAATACATGACCATAAAAAACAACGGAGCCATCAATATTATGATTGATTGCTTGATTAATATGCATTACATGCTTGGAAGCCACGAGAAAAAAAAAACATTTCAATTCCAAATATTTTTTTTCAAAATTTTTTGGTATTACGTTGTCATGATTTTTTCTTTGCTTCTTCTTTGTTTTTATCTTTCTTTCTCTAATTCCCATAAATTATGCAATTTCTTTTATGTTTTTTTCTTTTTTTTTTTGAGGGAGATCACTTCTTTTCGTTTACCTTTGTTTGATTCCACCATTAGCCATACAAAT
Source organism: Musca vetustissima (assembly GCF_032173495.1). Taxonomy (NCBI): domain Eukaryota; kingdom Metazoa; phylum Arthropoda; class Insecta; order Diptera; family Muscidae; genus Musca; species Musca vetustissima. The sequence goes on along the minus strand of NW_026881548.1, from coordinate 1,755 downwards.
CACATCACAGCCGATTTGAAAGATCATCAGTCAGTTAGATCGGCTCTCCTAGACCATTCCGTCACTCCAGACCATTAGCCATAAATTTTGAAAACAAATAATGACCAAACACAAAATTTACAACAACAAGAAACAACAACATGCGGTTATTAATCCGCTATGGTATTTATTCTTTCTTGTTCTTTTTTTTTTGGTAATTTTTCATTATCTACCTGACTTCCTCTGTCTGGGCTCCCTTAAAAGCAAACTTCCTCCCGCCATTGCTCTTCGGTTTTAATTTATTTGTTAAGAAAAAACATTCACCTTTTCTGACAAAAACCAGTGAATTTTGTTAACAAACTGTAAATGCAGATAAGATCGCCTTTTGTTGTTTTTTTCGGGTACGCAAAATCAGAACACCATGTGCGGGATGGATAATGGCATGGGATCTGACAGACAAGAAGGTGGCAAAGGAAAATTTGTAGTGGTTTTCTGTAACTAACAAGGTGTAACACCAACTACCTGTAGGATGGTGTGTGGCCAAGATTTTGACAAAACAAAACGCCTCTTGTTACATAAATTCGGAACACGAAGTTTTTTTTTTTGTGGAAAAATCCTGTAGGTAATTTGATATTTTTGAAATGGAAAATTCATATGTGAATTATCTAAAGAAATTAAAACTTCAGTACACATTCTAAAGGGTACCAACTTACTTACTTAGCTGGCTTGTGACAGAATTTTCGTTGTATAAGTCGAGCTTAGAAAAGATTTCCAGACGCGAGTCGGTCTTTTGCGCAGTTTTTTTAGTTTGAAAGATCACATTCGGCAATGTTGTCTTCCACTTGATCTTTCCATCTTATTCGTGGCCTTCCCCTTCTGCGTGAACCATCAGCTGGTTCGCTTTTATATGCATTTTGGGCTGGGGCATCCTCATCCATTCTCACAGCATGACCTAGCCAACGTAGTCGCTGCAGCTCGCTGCCGATGTCCGAGAATAGCTGGTGCAGCTTATGGTTCATTCGACGGCGATATTCACCGTTAACGCAGATCCCAGCCCATAGATCTTTTGGAGAATTTTTCTCTCAGACGCTCCAAGAGCAGCTGCCTCATCTGCTTGCGTAAGTACCCCATGCTTCAGATCCACATAATAGCACGGGTAGTATCAGCATCTTGTAGAGTGTGAGTTTGGTCTGGCGGGAGGTGGCCTTGCTTTTGAGTTGATTACTCAGACCATGGTTGCATCTGTTGGCCAACACTATTCTTCTCCGAATTTCAAAACTGATGACATTCGTTTAAATGTATGGCGATACCAAGGTATATAAAATCTTTGACTACCTCGAAGCTGTAGTTCTCAAGCTCCACAGTTGTTCCGAGTCTACTGGACGTCTTGCGCGTTGTTACCATCAGCTTGGTCTTCTCGCCGTTTACTGCCAGACCCACTTTGGCAGACTCCTTCTCAATTTGTTCAAAGATGGCTGTTCGATCGCTCTCAATGTTCGACTCATTATGTCGATGTCATCGGCATAGGCGAGTAACATGTGTTGTTTGTTGGTGTACAGAGTGCCATTTCTTTTCACTTTAGCCTCTCGTATGAACTTTTCCAGCAGGATGTTTAACAGGTGACACGACAAACTGTCACCTTGTCTGAATCCTCGATCGGTATTAAAGGGCTCCGAAAGGTCCTTTCCGACTTTAACTGCTGATCATGTGCATGTTAAAGTTATCCTGCATAGCCGTATTAATTTTGCAGGAATGCCAAACGCAGTTATGGCTTTA